>NW_026627222.1:3994-5185 GCF_030028575.1 Malurus melanocephalus
TCTGCAGCTTCTTAAACTTTCTGTATCCAGGGAAGAAAATATCACAACAACATTCTTAAAGGTGTAAATTTTTTTGGTTAAAAAACAACACCTTGTTTTGTTTGTGTGGCCATATTACTTTTTTTACTTTTTACATCACAAAAGGGTCAAGAAAACTCAGATTTTTTGTGCATTAGAGATAATTTGTTGTAATTTTGTTGGATGATTTGTCTCTGGATAATCCCAGGTGTTTTTGGTGCTGGAGCATTGCAGAGAAATCCTCTACCTGGTGTCAGGGAGAGGCCAATTTATTGCAGCAGCAGGGACAGAAAAAAGGACTTTTTGGGCACCACATCTGAGAGAGGCAATCTGAGTCTGTGCTGAAGAGAGAATTGGGTCTGAAGAATTATTTTGAACCCTGTTTCTTTTTGTTCCTCAAGCCTCCCTCCCGTGCCTTCCATGCACAAGTATGTTTCCAAGACCCAAGAAAGGCTGTTTGTAAACATTTTATTGCCTTGTTTGGAGGTCTACAAACTGAGAACCTACTGAAAAGAAGATAAGAATAAAAAAAAATCCCAACCTCTTGAATGAATAAGCAAAATTATCATTTAAAAGCATAAACTTGGCCCACTGATCAGTTTTATTGCTGAGAAAAGGAGGCTAAGAGGCTCCATTTAGATTTGTTTGCTTAATTGATTTTGATTTTGATTTCTTACTTGCATTTTTAATATTATTTTTCTGCCTGGTAAACTCTGTTTGATCATCTTCAGAGAGGATAGAGTTATTTAAAAATTCATTACTTCCCTTTTTTTACTCGTAGTATTTTTAATAAACTACAACTTACAGAGCCTGTGCTGGCATGGGAAAAATGAATATTTTATAAAAATATGTTAGGAAAATAAATCACCTGTCTCAGAATACTGGCAGATATGGCTTTCACTGATGGCCAGAAGTAAAAAAAAAAAACACAGCCCTTGATATTTTTATGTTCTACAGCATTATCTGCTATCATGCCTTGTAAAGAGTTTGTTTTTTCTCCATTTTTCTACTCTCACATTCCCTCTTCTCTTTTTTTATGAATCATTTATGACAACCCTAGTCAGTGGAAAAATTCAGGCTGAAGTGTTGCTATTGCCTCAGACACGGACTACAACCATTTCATGCACCTTCTTTCATTCCTTTAATCTTCCTTTTTGTTTCCATCCCCACATC
>NW_026627223.1:0-991 GCF_030028575.1 Malurus melanocephalus
GAAAGGAAAGGAAAGGAAAGGAAAGGAAAGGAAAGGAAAGGAAAGGAAAGGAAAGGAAAGGAAAGGAAAGGAAAGGAAAGGAAAGGAAAGGAAAGCTTTCTCTCCATTCCCTGCGAAAGGAAAGGAAAGCTTTCCCTCAATTCCTTACACTTCATGCTGGAGCTGAGCATCATTTGCACCCAAAGGGCAAAACCCCAAACCTCCTCATGGTGCGTTTCTCAGATTTTCCTGGTGGGTCGTTCTCAGGCGGGTGCCTCGACAGCTTCTCCTCAAGCTGACAAATGAGGCTTGTGTTGTTTTTATTCCCCTCAATATGTCGTCTGCTGCGCCGTTAGTGCTCAGCGGCAGAAATCCCCGCTCCGGCTCACGCGGGGAATCGCTCAAGTAGCCAAGAGGCCCCGGCAGCAGATGTGAGCGATCTGATTTTCTCCGCTCGTTAACTCGTGTACGGAAGATTAAAAAATGAATCTTTTTGCTTGAGAAACTCTTGAGGGTGAGGCCGAAGGTTTGTCCTGGCAGCTGGCAGATTCCCGAATGGAATTGTGAGCCAGGCTGCTGCTGCATCTCTCACCTTCCTCCTCCAGGACCACGTGTGGAACGAGGTTTGAAAACGGGTTCTTTTTCTAAAACCAGAACATTCCTGGTGTTTCTGCCTCCTTCACAGGATTTATGTGAGCATGATTTTCTGTTTTATGGCAATTCCTGCCATGTTTTCCTCTGTCCCTTGTTTCCTTGTCCCTTTGGGATGTATCTGGTGCCGGTCACCTGAGGAAGCGGYGGCGCTGACCCCTCAAACTCTGACAGGATTTATTTGCTGCTGGAACTTCTCTGTCAGCCCCAACCTTCCCGTGAGGGTTCTTTTTGCCACCATCTTTTTCCCCTTTATCTCCCGGACTGTGTGGTCGGCCGGGGAGCGCCATCCTGAGGGACAGAGCTGGAGCTGTTTCTGTGTCGTCTTTCAGATCCTGCGGCTGCTGGGGAATGCCGCCAT
>NW_026627223.1:5726-6325 GCF_030028575.1 Malurus melanocephalus
TGATTATTGCCTTGATTTCCTCCCTTTTCCCTGGGCTCTTTCCCTGTATCTCTGCCTTGCCCCATCCCCACAAGTTTTGACCCAAGATGTTCTGGTTACAGACCAGACCTACAAACTGATGGTTTTGCCTAAATTTGTTCCACACTCAGCTCTGAAAGTCCAAGGTAAAACTTTGAGGTTTCTAGTCCAGCATAACCTTTGCTACTTCTGTGGGCTCTGTTTGTCTTTTTGTTTTGTCTGAGGACTGACAAAAACTTCCACATTTCAGCCGAACGGGTGTTTTGACAGGAATGATGGTGGGATGTGATTTTGGAAGAACAGGTGATGCTCAGGTCAGAACTAGATGGTCTTTAAGGATYMTTCCAACCTAAATCATTTCAKGATTCCATGAAAAGTGCAAAATATCACCACAAAATCTTGTGGCTGCTGTTATTCCTCAAATGATCCCATCCCTGTTGAATTCACAGGAGGTTCTTTCCTATGCATGGGCCCATCCTGTGTCCTTTAAACAATAATTTGCTTTTCAACACTTGGCACAAAAGGTCCCAGTCCAGTGCAAGGAGCACTTTGGTAATTCATTAGTAATTAGCTGAAATTGC
>NW_026627224.1:0-1372 GCF_030028575.1 Malurus melanocephalus
AAAAAAAAAAAAAAAAAAAAAAAAAAAAAAAAAAAAAAAACAAAAAAAAAAAAATAAAACCAGAAAAAATTGCTATGGCTGCTGTCTCTAAAAATACAGAACATTAGTGAAATTCGTACAATGGAAATTGTGTTTGAGTAGCCTAAGAAAAGCCGTTTAGTTAGTGTAAGGCAAAACAGATGCTCCAACAGAAAAGAGAAGTTTACATCATTGAATAATCCTGTTAGGAAGACAAATGAGGAACACTCCAAGTTGTTTTATACACTATAAAGTTTCTTTTCCTTCTGCTCTTCCCTCTGCTTTTCAAAGAATTTCAAATATGATGTTAAATACTTGGGCTCTTCCAGAGAAGCAATATTATGGAAGACATAAAGTAAGTTTTCCCAGCTTTTTTTGAGCTAAATAAGTAGAAAATGTTTGGCAAAACACTTTATGGTAACTTTCAAACATRGATGCTGTATATATGAATTATTAGGACGTGCTTTTGGGTTTTAAATCCCTTATAATTTTTAGAGGTCATGTAATCTAAGGTTTAAGGAATTGATAAAGAAGGACAATTCTCCTAGGAACTTTAAATACTATACTCTATTGGAATAATATAAATTCATTACTTAATTTAGTATGTGTTTCAGTGCTGGTGTGTAACAGTGGATCAGTTATGTAGGTTTATATTTGTTTTCTTCTTTTCCCATGCGTAGTTTTGTTCATGAAAGTATATTGTAAAGTTGTAAAAGAAAAAGTAAAAGGGACAAACAGCAGGAAACAGAAAATTTACTACTTCACTTAGATATTAAAATGAATAACAGTTCAGGAGGATTTCTAGTCACCAGAATAAAGTACAAAGGGAGTGACAGATTTTTGATATGCTAACATTCAACTGTATGAGTTTCATATCATTGCATTTTAGCCAGATACACTCTAGGAAGCATAGTCACTAGGCTGAAAATGGAATATGTTTATTTGATAGCTTAAGAGGCACATGGCTCCTTGAAGCCTTTCAGTTTATGAAATAGCCTGAATCTTACGATATTTAATCTCTAACATAAGTCAGAGCCAACATCTGATCACTTCAGTATCTACAAATATGGGTCCCATCTGCACACTTGTTGAGACACTGAATCTGTTTTCTACTAGAAGCTATAAATGTTAAGCAAATTCTCTCACTTTCTGAATTAAAATTTGCTTTCTGTAGTGCCATAGAATGAATGAGGTTTAATRGGAATTCTGGAGGTTATCTAGCTCAATAATGCCTGCTTAGATATATTCACTACAGCAAATCGACCAGCATGGTCAGTTGGGTTTTTAACACCCCCAAGTAGTGGCATTCCACAACACTTGTACTTGTCTTGTTTAACCACCATCACACTAAAAA
>NW_026627224.1:3357-4849 GCF_030028575.1 Malurus melanocephalus
CAAAAAATAGGTACATGCTTGATAGAATAAAAAATAATCAAACTTGAGGCATGTTTCATAAAAATAGAAGTTTTTATATAATATTCAATTTGTTTCCTCTCTTGGCACAGATACAGTAATGATACAGAGAAGAGCAGTAGAGAATACATTAGAGATGTATAAGAGTTTAATGCATGACAACTGCCTCTTATTAGAACACCATCTGAAGGGATGGGATCAGATTACTGTTAATTSTCTCTTTGACATGACATGGAAAATATTCACAGGTTGCTGGATTATTCTGGTAAAGTTGGTTAAAGTTGGGCATTTGAGTTGGGTATTTTTTGCTGCAGCATATCCAGACRCTTCTGAGTTAGAAACTCAGGGCAGTTTATGTTTTTTTTTTAGAAATTGCTTCCTTGCAATTTTCAGTGATAATGAAGATGTTTGCAATGCAAGTTATTTGCATGATGGCAATAACAATAAAGAGTAGTAAAGTAATAAAAATATAACGGCCAAATAAAATGGAGKAAATAGTGTTAAAGTTACCTATTCAAAATCCATAAAAGTAACAAGAAAATAAATAATGTATGATAGTAATTATCATCTCAGGGCATCCAGACCAAATTAGTAATAATAACTGTGGGCATAGTTGAAGTGCATCTTCTGCTAGTGTAAATATTCTTATCATATTATTGTGTTTGGTGGACAGTTTCACCATAAAGGCTGCTTAACAGTCTAAACACGTGTACAATACACGTACCACAAGTATTAAATCTTACAAAGCATATCTGAAATGCATTTATAGAGAGAAAATAAAGTGTCYAAAGAAAACTGCATGAAGATTAAGTATCTCTCAACTTTCACAATTACATCAAGAGAAAGATCTAAACACATGACCAGTTTAATGAATTCCTAGTGAATCATTGTGTCTTGTTTGGTTATTAATAAGGTTTGAAACTTGAGATCTTTTCTACCTAAAATATGAGTGAGTTATAAAGAATGTGATCTAACACCATTTAGGGAGATAAAAGACACTGATGTCTTAGGGAAATGAAAGAAATTAATATGAACATCTGCCAAAGAGCAGGTGGGAAGATGGCAATTGTGTCTCAGTGGTTGAGAGCAGAGYTTCTGCTGGACAGCACCTGGATGGACCAACATAAAAAAGTTCTGAATTCCAGGAACTGTCATGGCAGCTGGGAAGAGGCATTGGCAAAGATCAGAAAAAGCTTTGAGAAAGGAACTTAACTTTGGGAAAAAAAACTGAGTTTTATAGCATTTCTTCAGGATGTTGCTGAACTGAAGCAAGGACATATAAATTTGTGCTTATTCTTACAGTAAACTCATGATCTTTCATCGAACATGGTGCAGACACAAGTGAAGATATAATCCACAGTAAGCTACAGGAGGAGAAATGATAGGACATACAATAACCACAAATAACCCTCTATCTCTCAGTTCTTGTAACAGAGAGGGAAGAGGATGAAGAGGAAAATATGGCTAGATGGAA
>NW_026627225.1:0-1054 GCF_030028575.1 Malurus melanocephalus
ACCCACACTGGACCTGTTCTCTCACACAGCCCTGAAAGGAGTGCAGGTGAGTGACCCACGGCAGGAAATCTCGAGGCCACAGTGCATGGCTTCACTTTACCAGCTGGACCAATTTAATTAACTGTGAGAACATTAATTATTGGCTATTGCTGTTTTTATTTCAGAAAAAAGCACCTGGCATTTCACCAGGTCAATATAATGCAAAACAGCCACTAACCCCCACTGAGCTCCGGCCCCAGATGCTTTAGATTGATGGTCATTTCTCTGCAGCTCTTCCTGGCAAAGAACAATTTTCAAAATGGTCCCAAATACCAGACCAGCCAAAGGAATGAAATTTCCTCAGATATTTAAGATCTCCTGTTCATCATCCTCTGTGGTGTGTGATGTACATTGTGGCACATTTTCTGTCACCGGTGATTTATGAACAAAGCACATGGTTCAAATAAATTTGATAAATAAAGAACTGAAGCGTTCTGTGGCTCCCTCAACTCTGGAGCTCCTGTTCCATTCTCAAAGATCAGAGGGGCTGCAGGGGGACAGTGACAAACAGCCCCAGTGCCACCATGGCTGGGACAGGGCTGCTCAGGACAGCATTTCAGCCCCCTGTGCCACCCCTTTGTGCCACAAAGTCACATCTCTGTTACAAATGCAATCAAAAATTATCTGTTACAAACGCAATCAAAAATTATCCTGATTCCAGACAGGGTTTGGGCACAGCGATGTATTAGAGTGAAAATAACAGTGAGAGGAATTCCTTTGTGATTCTGATATTGTGGTTTAAAACTCTTGGCCTGGCTTGTTCTAACTTGCACTAAAAAAAATATTTCAGAGAGAAAGGAGAAGTCAAAAGAAAACTGTGACATTGTGGGCAGGGGGAGGATGGAGCCTCCTGCTCGGGGGGCTCCTGGGCAGGGTTTGGAGGGGAAATGAGCTGGGCCTGGGTCTCTGATGCTGTGACAGATCCCCAGAGCTGGCACAGAGCAAGAACAACTGGAGGGTCCCCACAACCCCCTGTGACCCCATAACCTCACGGGACCCCATAACCCCCCGTGTC
>NW_026627225.1:3269-4986 GCF_030028575.1 Malurus melanocephalus
TTTTGCTCTGTTTTTGCTCTGGTTTTGCTCTGTTTTTGCTCTGTTTTTGCTCCGTTTGCTCTGTTTGCTCTGTTTTTGCTCTGGTTTTGCTCTGTTTGCTCTGTTTGCTCTGTTTGCTCTGTTTTTGCTCTGTTTTTGCTCTGTTTTTGCTCTGTTTGCTCTGTTTTTGCTCTGTTTTTGCTCTGTTTTTGCTCTGTTTTTCTCTGTTTTTGCTCTGTTTTCTCTGTTTTCTCTGTTTTTGCTCCGTTTGCTCTGTTTTTGCTCTGTTTGCTCTGTTTTTGCTCTGGTTTTCTCTGTTTTTGCTCTGTTTTTGCTCTGTTTGCTCTGGTTTTGCTCTGTTTTTGCTCTGTTTTTGCTCTGTTTTTGCTCTCTTTGCTCTGTTTTTGCTCCGTTTGCTCTGTTTTTGCTCCGTTTGCTCTGTTTTTGCTCTGTTTGCTCTGTTTTTGCTCCATTTTTGCTCTGTTTTTGCTGTTTTTGCTCCGTTTGCTCTGTTTTTGCTCCATTTTTGCTCTGTTTTAACTCCATTTGCTCTGTTTTTGCTCTGTTTTTGCTCTGTTTGCTCTGTTTTCTCTGTTTTTGCTCCATTTTTGCTCTGTTTGGGCAGGGATGGCAGGACCCTCACCACTAACGAGGAGTGGAGCAGATTTTATCCAGGCTGAGACAGGAGTTGTGCTCAATGCCCACCACGATGGGTTTGATGTCTTGTCCCCTCTAAATCTGCTCAGTGTGCCGTGTCAATCCTCTGTGAGTGTTAATGGGTGACGGGGTTCGTTAGCAAATGGCTGTCTAAATGAGAAAAGCAATTAGGCASATTTGGGAAGGACAAAACACGTATYGATTAATGCAATGGTGACACAKGCAGAATCATTTTGGACTCAAACAGAAAGTAAAAATCAAAAGGATGGAAAAAGAAAAAACCAGGTGTCTTCCAATTAGGGTATAAATCAACAATTAGGAGCTTTCTCTGACTGCCTCTGAAACTTCTGGCATTAATCACTGCTGCTCTGTGCACAGCGCTCCAAAGAAAGGAAGCAACCAATATTTTCACATAATTAAGGGAAATTAYATATCCAATACCTTTTAATGTGATTAACAACGATAGGATGAAACTGTYTAAGAGCAGCAGTTGAGAGGAATATTAGCTGCCATTAAGGCTGAGCTAAAYATTCAAGGTTATATCTACCCAGCTGTGAATTTGGAAGGTTTGCCTGGTAGGTAAGATGAAGCTCTTGGCTCAGATAATGAAGCAAGCAGTACCTGGGAAGGATCATAATTGGTGCTGTGAAACAGGGCCCTGGTGGTGTTCAGCTACAGCTTTGCCTGAGGTGAGCAGTGAATGAGCACAAAATGTCAGCACATCACAAAGATGCCAATAGAAAAACCAGACATTTTATTCTGCAATAAAAAATAGATCCACTTCAAATGCATTATGCAAAAGAGAGATGAATGTGGGACTGAGCTGCTCTCTCGGTCACAGCCCAGTGCTCTGCCCTGCTTTCTGAAATTGTGGAATCACAAAGAAACCAGCGGGGAGGGATTTACCCAGGGCTGGTTTGGGGAGGGGCTGCTGAACTGAGAGGCACCGGCAGGGCACAGGGGGCTGGGGGGGACAGAGAGACAGACAGACAGACAGACGGACAGACAGACAGAGTGACTGACAGACAGACAGACTGTCCAGGGTGTCCTGGGAGCAGAAGAGCAGGGGGCAGGGGCTCCT
>NW_026627226.1:0-1137 GCF_030028575.1 Malurus melanocephalus
AAAACTCCACGGATTTTGGGTTTTGCTCCTCCCCATCACCTCCCAGAGTGTAAAAAAATCGATGGAGCCTAAAGAGGTGAATTCTCTGATCTGTGAACGTGGCGTTTTAATAACAGTTTGTGTTAATTAGAGAGTTTAAGGGTTTGTAAATTGAAAAGTTGGGTGATTTCAGCAAATCCAGTGGGTGATGCCCAAAGGCTCCATCTCAACTCTAATAAATGTAATTTCAAGGGAAAGGAAGGAAGAAAAGAGGGAGGGAAAAGGGTGGAGGAGAAAAAGGAGCCAATTTATGGAGCTGTGATTTCAGGGAAGCCCCCAAAGCCCCTCACCCACCTCGGGGAGAAGCTGCCGGGGGAGAAGAGTCCGTAGGGGCTGCGGGACGACGGCGTCCGCTTGGGCCGGGGCGTCTCCGGGGTGGAATTGCTGCGTTTCTGGGAGCCCTGCCAGGGAATTTTCACACAACCAGMACATTTCCAGGCTGGCTTTAAGGCAATTCCTGTGGATTTGGGGCTGTGCTCACCTTGGATGGGGTGGTGTAGGCGTCCAGCAGCTCGTCCTCCCCTTCCTCATCGAGGCTGATGTTTGTTAAGGGGCACCAACGCTCCTGGTTTGGGGTGAATCCCCCTCSAGACCCCCAAACCCAACAATTCCTCCCATTCCCTGACTCCACTGGGGATCTGTGACACCTCATCACCCGTTTTTCTGCCAGAATTCCCTCAGGATTCAGGATACAGCTCCTGGAGCGAGTGGATGTCGTGCAGGAKTCCCCGGCGCTCGTCCCTCCCGCGCTGGCTGCGGCTGCTCCGCTTGGAAAGGACCTGGGGCAGCAGAACAGGGCAGGATGAGGGGTCCCTACCATTCCCAGGGGGATTTGGGGGGCAGGGAGGAATCGGGGAGCCCTCACCTCGTGCTCGAAGGCGTCGAGACCGTCGGGGGTGAGCTGGAGGTCGAGGTCTTTGCTGGTGACAAAAGCCAGCAGCTCGTTGGCCAAGGCCACCGGGCCCAGCCCGTGGCTCAGGCACAGCTCCACCACTGCGGGGAAAAAGGGGGTTCAAGAGGGGTCCAAATCCCACCGAGAYCCCCCTCACACCTCTGGGTATCTCACAACAACCCCTGCGTCCTTCGTGCCCCCCAAAA
>NW_026627226.1:3327-4837 GCF_030028575.1 Malurus melanocephalus
GCCGGTACCTGCAGCAGGTCGAAGGTGACGACGCCATCCTGGTCCACGTCCATGGCTTGGAAAAACCCTGCGGGGAGGGAAACGCGCCGGGGTTTGGGGAGGGGAAGGGTTCATCTCTTAGGGAAAAACATCGTGGGATGGGCGGGAAGGACACGCTGGTTTGGGATGGTTTGGGAGAGATGGTTTGGGATCATTTGGGATGGTTTGGGATCATTTAGGATGGAGTGGGAGGGATTGTTTAGGATGGAGTGGGAGGGATTGTTTGGGATGGTTTGGGATGGAGTGGGAGGGATCGTTTGGTATGGTTTGGGATCATTTGGGAGGGATGGTTTGGAATGGTTTGGGATGGTTTAGGAGGGATTGTTTGGGATTATTTGGGATGGTTTAGGAGGGATTGTTTGGGATGGTTTAGGATGGTTTAGGAGGGATTGTTTGGGATTATTTGGGATGGTTTGGGAGGGATTGTTTGGGATGCTTTGGGACCATTTGGGATGGTTTAGGAGGGATCGTTTGGGATGGTTTAGGAGGGATTGTTTGGGATAGTTTGGGATGGTTTAGGAGGGATCGTTTGGGATGGTTTGGGAGGGATTGTTTGGGATGGTTTGGGATGGTTTAGGAGGAATCATTTGGGATGGTTTGGGATCATTTGGGATGGTTTGGGAGGGATTGTTTAGGATGGTTTAGGAGGGATTGTTTGGGATGGTTTGGGATCATTTGGGCTGCTTTAGGAGGGATTTTTTGGGATGCTTTGGGATCATTTGGGATGATTTGGGATCATTTGGGATGGTTTAGGAGGGATTGTCTGGGATGCTTTGGGACCATTTGGGATGGTTTAGGAGGGATTGTTTGGGACGGTTTGGGATCATTTGGGATAGTCTGGGATTGGAGTGGGAGGGTTTGTTTGGGATGGTTTGGGATGGAGTGGGATCATTTGGGATGGTTTGGGATGGAGTGGGATCATTTGGGATGGTTTGGGACCATTCGGGATGGTTTAGGAGGGATTGTTTGGGATGCTTTGGGATCATTTGGGACGTTTTAGGAGGGATCATTTGGGATGATTTGGGATCATTTGGGATGGTTTAGGAGGAATCATTTGGGATACTTTGGGACCATTTGGGATGGTTTAGGAGGGATTGTTTGGGATCATTTGGGATGATTTGGGATCACAGGTGCTCACGGAACATGGTCTCCAGGCGCACGAGGCAGCAGACGAAGCTGTCGAAGTCCAGGGCCAGGTCAGGCTCGGCGTAGCGGGTGATGAGCAGCTCGTGCAGCCGCTTGTTGAGCCGGTACCCTGGGGAAGGGTGGAGTGGGGTGGGGGTACCCCGGGGTCAGTGGGGTCCCCCCGGGCAGGGGAGGGGTCTGTGCCCCACATGGGAACAGTCACCGGGGTCACCTGCGGCCTCCAGCGCCAGGCGCAGCTCGTAGGCACTGATGGAGCCCGACTTGTCCAGGTCGAACTTGCGGAAGATGCTCTGGGAGGAAAAAAAAACACCCAAAAAATGAGTTA
>NW_026627227.1:0-1223 GCF_030028575.1 Malurus melanocephalus
GCACCTGTTGGGGTATGGGCGTCACCTGGGCTGCTGAAACTAAGCTGTCGGCCCTGGCGTTTCCCTCACCCAGTCCTATGTTCCATTTATGATTCCTGATGTGGATAACAGTGAAAGTCTGCTCTCGTAGCTTGATTGCTTTTTGTAATGTCATGAATAGTTCTTGTAACCTTTTATTTTGCACTTCTCAGATAGATGCATCCTCTATCCTTTCACATACTCCGGTTACATACAGAGAATCTGTAACAATGTTGAGGGGCTCAGCTATATTCAGCATAGCCCATACCACAGCTGCCACTTCCATGGTCTACAATGAGTCTCCTGCGGTAGCAGCAATAATGTGTTGTTTGCACTGTCCTTCTTGTTTCCATGTCCTTGATCTTCTCCCTGCATGTGTGAATACGGTAATTGCATTTGGCAGTGGGACTAATGATCTCCTAGGACATACCATCCATTCCCACTGTCCCAGCCATTGTAATGGTGGATCCGGAACTCTAATCATGGCTATGACACATCCTGCTCCTAGCAGAGCTTCTTGCAGCTCCATGCTGTTATTAAGGTACCATGTCAAAGTGTCTTTTTTCATAGGGATCCAGATGTTTTCTGGTTCCATGCCTGTTATTTGCAGTGCTCTTTCTCTGCCTATCTTAATAAGCTCTGCTAACATTCCAATTTTTTGAAAAAATGATTTATTTTTGCAATGAGGGGAACAACCATTCAAATACCCATATTTTTTCTGTTTTCTTATCATGTTGTGTTAGTGCCCCTAGTAGATATTTTTCCCCATACCATATTGTGAGGTTTATAGGTAACTCAGGGTCTCTTCTACGTACGCTTCCAGCTATGACGCAGTCCACAACCTGGCTTAAAACCACCTGTTGGTCCTTAGTAACAGTTACTGGTGTAGTAGGGTCTGTACCTTTTAGCAGGGGCCACAGCTTATCTAATAGCTCATTTGGGATTCCTACCATTGGTCTTAACCATTGCAGGTCCCCGAGCAATTTCTGGGCCTCGTGTAATATAGTTATCTTGGTCTTTAGGTACAGTTTTTTTGGTGTGACTATACTGTTAGTTAGAGACCAACCTAGGTACTGCCATGGTTGTGTGAGCTGGACTTTCTCCGGGGCAATTACCAGACCCTGTGTTTTTAGTGCCTTGTAGATGGTTTGTATCTGGGCATTGGAAAATGATTGTTCCTGAGCGAATAGAACATCGTCCATATA
>NW_026627227.1:3233-4425 GCF_030028575.1 Malurus melanocephalus
CCCATCAGGACCTGTGTCTCAGTACGTAAGTGAGGCCCCCGACCCAGCAGTTCATCCAAGGTTACTCCCTGGAGGGGGTCCCCCAGGGCTCGAGGGGTCATTACACATTGTTGGCATAAAGCCTGCCAGTGTGATTTAAATAAAAGCTGCTGATGTTGCATAAAAATAACCTTTGCGATATCCCGGCCATCAGCTGGCTGCAAAAGCAGTGTCCCCCAAATATAATTGAGCATTTGTTTTACCGGCTCGCTTGTAACCCTGAATTGACTGACTGTAGCTCGCAGTTGTGATAAAATCTTGCAGTCTAGAGCAGTAATGGTAGCATCTATTTCGCCCTGTCATGTTGGATTAAAAGCTACAGGACATGCGAGGTCTTTGACCGCATCTAGGCCCTCTGTGTCTCCGCTATTTAAACAATCTTTAGCTACAGCGGCCCACATATCCTTCTGCTTCCAGGTGATGGCCCTAGCCAGGTCACCTTCCTCCCTAGGGGCTCCCATACCGCCTTGCGTGGTGACCTCTGCCGGGTCACTTCCTGGCCCATCGCTGAGACAACATGGTGGGGGCACCGGCGGAGGTGGCATGGACGGCCGTGTGGGCCCCTTTTCCCCAGGTACAGGGTTAGGCCCGTTAGTCCTGGGCTAGCGGGTGGCCATAGCCTAACGGAAGATGCAGTGGGGGGTAGGGGACAGCAGTAATAGTTAAAGGTAGTTTCCAAATTTCCCCCCTGCATAGTATTAATTTGACAAGCTGCCTTCCTTTCTGCCCAATACYGGAATAGCTCKCTTATGACTATTGTGTATAGCTTTCCCATTCTCTCYRCTGTCCCATCGTCCCCTGACAAAGTATCCCATATTTTATTGGAGAGTTTTCYCCATTCAGTTACTTTAAATATAGTAGCGGGGTTTCGAAAACAACCCTGATTGTAAGCATAATTTCACAATTCCCGTATCTCCCGATGGAAATCTAACCCCCTAACCTGACGCTTTTCTAAAAAGCAGATRAGTAAATGAGCCGCTTGCCTTTCCATCCCGTTCCAGCRCACTGTAGCAGACATCCWAAAGGTTCCGGCGGCATTTGTTGTTGGCCAAGTACTTCCTCCCGAAGCACCCAGGTCACGGTATTGGGACTTATTCCTCTGGCACTTTTGACATCCCCGCTGCTAGAGACCCGAGACTCCTTATAAATTGGT
>NW_026627228.1:0-1474 GCF_030028575.1 Malurus melanocephalus
GGTCTCGGTGGGGGCGTGGCCTGGCGCGGGTGTACGGGGGTCGCGCGGGAATAAAGCGCCGCTGGACACGRGCGGTGGGCGGAGCCTGAGGGGGCGCGGCTCGCGCGGCGCCGTTCATTGGCTGCGGTTTCGTCCAATGGGTGAGCGGGACGTTTTCGGGGTAGCGCCCCCTTGTGGCTGGGAGGACTTTGGGAGTCACCCCCGTCTCTCCCAGTTCATCCCAGTCCCTCCCATTCCCTCCAGTCCATTCCTCTGCCATCCCAGTTCATCCCAGTCCCCTCCAGTTCTGTCCCAGTTCATCCCTCTCCCATCCCAGTTCATCCCAGTCTGTCCCAGTTCTGTCCCAGTCGCTCCCAATTCCCGCCCAGTCCCGTCTTGGTCCTACCCACCCCCTTCCAGCTCCATCCCAGTTCCTTCCAGTGACCCCCAGTCCCCTCCCAGTTCATTCCAGTCCCTCCCAATCCCTTCCAGCTCCATCCCAGTTCCCCCCAATCCATCCCAGTGCCCCCCAGTCCATCCCAGTTCCCTCCCAGTCCATCCCACTCCCCCCAGTCCCCTCCCAATCCATCCCAATCCCCCCTCAGTCCTTCCCAATCCATCCCAATCCCCCCTCAGTCCTTCCCAATCCATCCCAGTTCCCTCCCAGTTCATCCCAGTCCCTTCCAGCTCCATCCCAGTTCCCCCCAATCCATCCCAGTCCATCCCTGTCCCTCCCAGTTCCGCCCCAATCCGTCCCAGTTCCCTCCCAGTGCCCCCCAGTCCATCCCAGCACACCCCACAAAGCCTTAAACCACTTTAATCACAAAAATAGACTCTGTGCGGCGGCTCCTATAAAAACGGGGGGAGGGGGTTTTTTGGGGTGGGGTGGGGGTGGGGCGGGCGCCCCCCGCCCGTGTCAGGAGCAGGATTTGGGGTCTCGGCAGGGCGGGGCCGCCCCGAAGAAGGCGGGTTCGGTCAGGGGGTGCAGCAGCAGCAGAAAACCCAAAACCCCCAAAAGGTACGCGGGGAGCAGCGCCCGGCGCCGAGGGTGCCCCAGGGCCGCCCCCAGAGCCGGGAACCCCATGGAGTTACAGAAGGAGTGGCACAGCACCGGCCCGGCCAGGTGACCTGGGGACAGGGGAAATTGGGGTGTTGGGAACCCCAAAACACACCCAAAATACACCAAAAATACACCTGGAACCCACCCGGGATCCCAAACCCTAAACCCAAAATCTGGGATCCCAAATCCCCCTGGAACCCCATGGAGTTACAGAAGGAGTGGCACAGCACCGGCCCGGCCAGGTGACCTGGGGACAGGGGAAATTGGGGTGGTGGGAACCCCAAAATACACCTGGAACCCATCAAACCCCGCCTGGGATCCCAAACCCTAAACCCCGGATCCCAAATCCTAAACACGGGATCCTAAATCCCCCTGGAACCCCATGGAGTTACAGAAGGAGTGGCACAGCACCGGCCCGGCCAGGTGACCTGGGGA
>NW_026627228.1:3853-4680 GCF_030028575.1 Malurus melanocephalus
GCAGGTTTTTTCAGTCTTTTTGGGTTATTTTGGGCTGGGTTTTTGGGGCACTTTTGGGATATTCTGAGGTGKTTTTTTGGGACATTTTRGGRTAWTTTGGRGRCACTCACCGACCCCAAAGAACAGCGGGCAAGCCAGCATGGGTGGGGTTTTTGGTGGGTTTGGGGTGGATTTTTGAGGTGGTTTTGTGGTGGTTTTTTGGCATATTTTGAGGCATTTTTTTCCAGTGTTTTTGGGATATTCCGAGGTCGTTTTTTAGGGTGCTTTTGGGATATTTTGGGATGGGTTTTTTKGGATATTTGRGGGTGKTKTTTTGGGATATTTTGGAGTGKTTTTTGGRGCATTTTTGGGATATTTTGAGGTGGGGTTTTGGATGTTTTGGGGTGGTTTTTTGGGATATTTTGGGATAGGTTTTTTGGGATTTTTTTGGGGTATTTGGGGGCACTCACCGACCCCAAAGAACAGCGGGCAGGCCAGCACGGCGGGGCCAGGCCCAGTGCAGGGCACCAGCATGGGCAGCATGCAGGCTCTGAACACCAACTCCTCTGTCAGCGGTGCCACCACCTGATTCCGCAGCCAGCGAACATCCCCGAGGCACAGCGCCCACAGCCGCGGGTCTGCAACCCCAAAATCCACTGAATTCACCCCAAAATCCATCACTGCTGACCCCAAAAACCCCAGAGCTCCCAAACCCAAAAAAAAAACCCCTGGTTCCGCAGCCAGCGAACATCCCCGAGGCACAGCGCCCACAGCCGCGGGTCTGGAGACCCCAAAATCCACTGAAGTCACCCCAAAATCCACTGGGATTCACCCCCAAAACCCCAGAG
>NW_026627229.1:0-1200 GCF_030028575.1 Malurus melanocephalus
CCTCGCTGATTTTACCGCTGTGTATGGGGGCTGGACTTGGACGCAGTATGGGCCGGACTAGCTGACGCAGCCAGCCACGAAGATGGACAGCATTGGTCAAGTGAAACTAGGCAATTAATTAGAACAGGGATCATGGTGCATGGACATTAGAAGCTGCCTGGCCATGTGATTGGCTGAGGCGTSTGTGATTGGTGTMATTGCATGTGCGGGAGATAAGAGAAGTGTATATAACTCAAGCTAGTTTGCTGGTAAAGGGAGTTAATAAAGAAGAACCTGGACGTACTTCCCTCGGAGTTCGTCTCATCTTTCCTGCGGCAATAGCCCATTTATTATATTCTAGAATTAAATTACAAAATATCCATTATTCTAGATGTTTCATAAAATTTTTAATTAGGTAGTATGTATTATTTGATACATTCTGATCTATTTAGAAAATAATTTCATTTGGTCTGTGTCTGAAATATTCTTCCAGCCTGGGACACTGAAGATGTACTGCTGTCCAAAGCCTTCTGGCTGCACAGCAGGCAGCCCATGGCTGGGTGCATGCACAGCCACCCACTGGCCTTGCTCGTCTTGCCATTTAGGCTGCTGTTTGCACAGAATTTGGGTGAATTTCGCTCAATAGACTCTCTAATGGGAAATTCAGGTTTTTTCAGCACTCGTGTGGCAGGGCACCATAGGAGATCTCCGATCAATTCTATTATCACATAGAATAATTGCTTTCATTGCTGCTTGGGACTGAGGAACTCTCCAAAGCACCAAGGATACCTCAAAGAGGTGCAGAGAATTGGCACTCTGCTCCTGCTGTTATCCCCCATGAAAGAAAACCAATTTTTTGGCTTTTCTTAGAGGCTAACTTTCAAAAAACTAAGAAAGCTTTTCTCAAGCACAGGGACCTGCAGGGGCTGCAGAAGGGGCTGGCAGGGAGCTGCGTCAGCTGAAGGTGCAGGGGAAGAGGCAAGTCCCGCAGCCGCGGAGGAAGAAGGAGCCCTTGCAGCAGCAGAGGCTGAGGAAGAGGCTGCTGATAGAGCAGCTCCCGCTGCAGCCCAGGATGAGCATTTTGGAGGCACCAAAGTGTCCCTGGGKGGCAGAGGCAGCWGAGYRCAGGCAGGGCTGCAGGAGGCAAAGCCTTGGCAGCAGCTGCAGGGAGCTGAGCCCTGGCCTTGGCTGTGTCCAGCTCTGGGATGCACAGGGCAGAGG
>NW_026627229.1:3180-4593 GCF_030028575.1 Malurus melanocephalus
CTTGTCTCTCACCCAGGGCAGAACATGGAGCACCAGTCAGGTGGAGAAAGTCATCGAGGACCTGAAAAAGGTGAGGAGGGCTGCCTTTCAGCTCACCCCCTCTGGCTGTGCTGGGTGCCAGGAAGGCACAGACACAGGAATGTCCTGGTATGGGGGGAAGCAAGGGTCCCTGGTGCCACTGGGCAGGCAGAGGCATTGCAGACCCATGGGCAGCACTCGCACATTCTTGCTGCTGGCACTGGCAGCACTGTTGTTGGGCAGGGCAGAGAGGCCGCAGGGCAGAGGCTCCAGCTCGGCCACCCTCAGGCTGCTGGGGCTGGGTGGTTGCTGCCTGGGGGCCCTTTTAGCTGTGGGACTGCAATGAAAGCTGACCTTGGTTCTTGCAGGCTCAACTTCAGCAAGGACCAGTGGTGGAGGCAGCCAGGGATGGAGGACACCATGACCTCTCCTCAGGTGAGTTTGGAAGCAAAGGCAACCTCCAACTGCAGCTGAGTTGCCCTCACTCCTTCCCTGAATGTGTCCGTGCAGCTTTGGCACCATGAGGGAGGACATCCCTGGGGCGGGCAAGGGCACCCACTGGGAAATGACTCCTGGAGGTGGATATGCAGGGACAGAGAGCCTGCACAGGTGCCCACATCTTGCAGAAGGGCATGGCAAGATCTAGGCATGGCAGGGCAGG
Organism: Malurus melanocephalus; assembly: GCF_030028575.1. Classification (NCBI taxonomy): domain Eukaryota; kingdom Metazoa; phylum Chordata; class Aves; order Passeriformes; family Maluridae; genus Malurus; species Malurus melanocephalus. The sequence continues at coordinate 3,860 of NW_026627229.1, forward strand.
GCATACAGGCCTGGCTTCATGGTCTCCACTGATGGCCTTTGATGTCTTCTCGTTTACAGCGGCAGGGACTGACAAGAGCAGAAGGACCAGGAGGAGGTGGCTGCCCTGGCCCTTTGCTCCACGGCGGGGCCCAGCGGGGGCTGCCCAGGTGCAAGGACAGGAGGGCTCTGGCTGCAGTAGGGCGCTCTTCGGGCAGCCCCTGGCAGCCGTCTGTGGCCAGGACGGCACGCTGCCCCGGCCCATCCAGGTAAGACAGCCCGCACGGGGGCTGCCCGTCCCTCCCTCTGGATGCTGCACAGACAGAGTCCCCACGTGTGTCCCCTGGCCAGGGGCCATTGGACTCTTCAGCCATGCCTTGGGCTCCTGCTCCCGGCCTCTTGGCGGCAGGAGACAGGGAGCCTGGGCTGTGCCTGAGCACTGGCCCCGGCCACTGCTCTGGGAAAAGGGCAGATCCTCACAGAAGTCCTTGCGCTCTCGCTTCTCCTGCAGGACCTGCTGGATGTGCTAAAGCAGCAAGGGCCCAGCACTGAGGGCATCTTCCGGAGAGCCGGAAGCAGCAAAGCCCTTCAGGAGCTGCGGCAGGCCCTGGACGACGGACGGCCTGTGGACATGGCCGGCCAGCCCGTGCTGCTGCTGGCAGTTGTTTTAAAGGTCAGTCATTCTGCCCTGCAGCTGCAAAGACTCCTGCTGGGGCCGCTGTGCTCCAAGGCTCATATTCAGCCCTTGGCATTGCA
>NW_026627230.1:0-1135 GCF_030028575.1 Malurus melanocephalus
TCCCGATCCCATTCCCATCCCAATCCCGACCCTATTCCCATCCCATTGATCCCATCCCATCCCACAATTCCCATCCCATCCCATAATTCCCATCCCACCCCATCCCGATCCCGACCCTGACCCCAATCCCATTCCCATCCCAATCCCAATCCCAATCCCAGTCCCATCCCATTCCAATCCTGATCCCGATCCCATCCTGTTCTCCTCCCGCCCCAATCCCAACCCATAATTCCCATCCCATTGATCCCATCATTCCGATCCCATAATTCCCGTCCCACCCCGGTCCCATCCTCCTCTGCTCCCGCCCTGGCCCCAATCCCAATCCCATTCCCATCCCAATCGCGACCCTGTTCCCGTCCCATTGATCCCATCCCATCCCATCCCATAATTCCCATCCCATCCCATAATTCCCATCCCACCCCATCCCGATCCCGACCCCGATCCCAATCCCAGTCCCATCCCATTCCAATCCTGATCCCGATCCCATCCTGTTCTCCTCCTGCCCCAATCCCATCCCATAATTCCCATCCCATTGATCCCATCATTCCCATCCCATAATTCCCGTTCCACCCCGGTCCCATCCTCCTCTGCTCCCGCCCTGGCCCCAATCCCAATCCCATTCCCATCCCAATCCCGACCCTGTTCCCATCCCATTGATCCCATCCCATCCCACAATTCCCATCACATCCCAGTCCCGATCCCAGTCCTGATCCTGACCCCATTCCCATCCCAATCCCATCCCATTCCCATCCCAATCGCGACCCTGTTCCCATCCCATTGATCCCATCTCATCCCATAATTCCCATCCCACCCCATCCCGATCCCGACCTTGACCCCAATCCCAGTCCCGATCCCGATCCCGATCCCGATCCCATTCCCAATCCCAATCCCAGTTCCATCCCATCCCGATCCCAACCCTGACCCCAATCCCAATCCCATCCCATTCCAATCCTGATCCCGATCCCATCCCGTCCTCCTCCCGCCCCAATCCCATCCCATAATTCCCATCCCACAATTCCCATCCCATCCCATCCCATTGATCCCATCATTCCCATCCCATAATTCCCGTTCCACCCTGATCCCATCCTCCTCTGCTCCCGCCCCGGCCCCAATCCCGATCCCATTCACATCCCAT
>NW_026627230.1:2713-3641 GCF_030028575.1 Malurus melanocephalus
TCCATTTTATTTGGGTTTTCGTCCCTTTTATTTGGGTTTTGGTCCCTTTTATTTGGGTTTTTCCCCTTTTTTCGCCACCCGGAGATTCCCCCGCTCCCCTATAAAAACCGGGATTTTATGGGGTCGGCGCTGGAAATGAGGGGAGACCAAGCCGAGGGGAAATCCCCAATTTTAGGGGAATTTTTTGGGGTCGGGAGGCGCAGCCCGAGGGCGGGAAGGCGCCATTTCCCCCTCCGAGAATTCCCAAAAATCCCCCCCAAAAAAATCCGGGAAAAAACCCCGATGGAGCTGGGAACCCCCCCAAAAAAACCCGGAATTTTTGCCAGAAAAACCGGGAATTCCGGGATTCTTTTCTTGACAAAAACCAACTTTTCCCCCGTTTTTTTCCGGAATTGCTGCGGGATTTGGGGATATTTTTATTTTTCTCCTCTGCCCCGCTCCTCGGGGCGCGTTTTTCTCCCGATTTTCCCACTTTTTCCAGGAATTCTGGATCCAAATCCAAACGCGGGCGGGACGGGAGCAAAATAAACGGAATTAAAGAGGGAAAAGTTCCCTTTTTTTGGGAGGAATTGGTTGTTTTGGGGTGAAATTGGGGTCATTTCGGGGTGAATTCGGGGCTCTTTGGGGTGAATTTTTTATTTTATTTTGGTTTTTAATCTCAGGAATCCACGGCAGCCGTCGGGGTTTTTCCCGCTCCTGAATTTCCCTTTTTTTCCCTTCTTTTTTTCCCTTCTTTTTTTCCATTTTTTGCTTTGAATTTCCCGCTCGATTTGGATGAAATCCTTCCCGGATTTATCGGGAATTTTCATCTCCGCTCAAATTAAATCCCAACCTGGGATTAATTCGGGTCCKCGCGGGGTAAATTCCGTATTTTTATTTAATTCCACTCAAAATTCCCGACTTTTCGGGGCGTTTCAAAGGGACAATT
>NW_026627231.1:0-1415 GCF_030028575.1 Malurus melanocephalus
ACCATGATGGAGCCAGGTGGGTGAAAATGGAATTTTTTKGGGGTCAGGTGTCCAATTCTGGTTCTTTTGGCCCCAAAATCCCAGCCCTGGGTTCCCTGGGGTGTCCCAAGCCCCCCTCTCCTCACTCTGGGGCAGATTTTCCCAAATTTTCGCATCCAAATTCCCGTTTTGCCCTTCTTGAGTTGGGCTCCTCCCAGAATATCCACATTAATTTAATTGAATTTTAATTTCCTGGGTTTATCCTCTGGGAATGCCCCCAACTGATCCCATTTTTACCATTTTTTCCCTTTTTTCCAGGGGCAAACGCAGCTCTGGGTGAGTGATTTTCCTCCTTCCACCCATGGAATGTTCCAGAACACCTTCAATCTTTCTGGATCCAGTTTAATTATGGAATTATGGGATCGGTTTAATTGGGGAAAACCTCTAAGATCATTGAATCCATAAAAAAAAAATAAATTAATGCTTTTTAAAGATAATTCTGAGGGTGAAAACCAAAAAAAAAGTACCCAGGAGGGGCCATGGGGGGTGAATTTCTGGAATTATGGAATTTTTCCAATTGGGAATGACTTTGGAGATCAYAAAACCCAACTTTAAATTTCTTTTTGTCTCTTTTCCAGATGAATGGGACGCACAAATCCGTGAGTGGAATTTTTTATTCCCCCCTTTGTCCCGGAAAAGCCTCAATTCCAAAGGTTTTGATGGAATTTTTTTTGGATTTTAAGGGAAATTACCGGAGGAATTTGGTGAGTCCTTCACCCCCCCCCAGCAGCAGCCACTGATGGAGCCATAAAATCTTTTTATTTAAATTTTGTTTCTTTTTATTTTCCCCCTAAAGAAAGTGATGCTGAACTGGGTAAGTGGAGTGGTTTGGGGTTATTTGGGGATTATTTTGGGGTTTTGAGGATTTTCAGGGTCTTTTTGGGGTTATTTGGTTTTTAGGGGGTTATTTTTGGATTATTTTGGGGTTTTGAGGGTTCTTTTGGGGTTATTTGGTTTTTTGGGGGGGTTATTTTGGGATTATTTTTGGGGTTTTGAGGATTTTTGGGATTATTTGTTTTCTAGGGGGTTATTTTGGGGAGTTTTGTGATTATTTAGGAGGTTTTTGCTCCACTGGAGGTGAAAATATTTCCTAGAGGTTGGATTTGAAACCAGCAAAGAGCCCCAGAGCAACAAATTGATCCTCAAATATCAAAATTTTGTAACCAAAAATATAAATTCATCCCCAAATCTCTCAATATCCACCCCAATCTCCAATTTTTTCTCTCCTTTTTTTCAGAGGAATGTGACACAGAGAATGGTGAGTYCCTCATTCCTAAATCATGGAAAAATTGTCATTTTTAACGTTCCCCCAGCAGGGAAATTCTCATCCCAAATTTCTCTGTTCCAGATGAACTCTCAGCTGAAATTGGTGAGTC
>NW_026627231.1:3700-4737 GCF_030028575.1 Malurus melanocephalus
GGTTTGAATTTGAATTTCAGTTTAAATTTTAGATTTTAGATTCCAGTTTTATTTTTATTTAATCACTCAGTTAATTCATTTTATAACAGAATTCTTGTAATTTTAATTCCTTTTCCTTCAGCCAAGTGTGACTCCACGATCCGTGAGTTTGACTCCCCCTGGCACCACAAAATTTGGGGAAAATTCCACAAAATTTGGGGGAAAATTCCATAAAATTTGGGGAAAATTCCATAAAATTTTGGGGAAAATTCCCCAATTCCACAAAATTTGGGGAGAAAACCCCCGGGCCTGCAGGGTTGGGAGGGCCGAGCCCGAATTTGGGGACGAAAAGGGAAAAAGGAGGAAAATCCCTGGGAATTGCTGGGGTTGGGATGTTTTTGGGGGAATTAATGGGATTTTCTGCTTCCAGGGATTTTCACGGTGGAACTCGGTGAGTTCTGTCCCGTTCTGCCCTCGTTAATTCCGTCATTAATTAATTAATTCATCCACCAAAACTCCTAATTTGTATTTATTTCTCCTCATTCCCAGGCAAACAACACACAAAAATCGGTGAGTTTTGGGCAATTTCTGCCCCAAAAATTCCTGGGAATCCCAAATTTCCCTTCGCTGGGGCTGCCGGGAAAATGAACATTTGGTCTCAAAATTCCCATTTTTTCCTGTTTTTCAGGGGAACTCACGGCCGATGTCGGTGAGTTGGTCCCACATTTTGGGTGGAAATTGGGCAAAAATTCAGCACTGGGGAATATTATTGTTATTACATTATTATTGTTGTTATTATTAAAATATTTTCAATTCCTCCTGGGTTTTTTTTTCAGAGATCTTCAATAAAAAGTTCCGTAAGTGCCTGAATTTTCAATTTCCAGGATGAAATAATTTTTAATAATTTTTTTAATGATTCATTGCCAATTCCATCCCATTTTYCTCCTTTTCTCCCTTTTCCCAGAGGAACACCAGGCAGAACTGGGTGAGGAATTTTCTTTTTTGGGGCATTTTCCATGAAAATCTGAGGGGTTTAAGGGGAAAATTTGGATTTTCAT
>NW_026627232.1:0-1266 GCF_030028575.1 Malurus melanocephalus
CCCTCCCATGAACAGAGACCCCTCCCCATAAATAGGGACCCCTCCCCAAAACACAGGGACCCCCCGAAACAGAGACCGCTCCCCAATAATGGAGACCCCTCCCAATAACGGAGACCCCTCCCCATAAAAAGGGACCCTCCTAAAACACAGAGACCCCTCCCCATAAAAAGGAACCCCCCCAAAACAAAGCGCCCCCTCCCCCCAGCGCCGTTCCCGTTCCGGGATGGGCGTGGTCTCTGTGCAGTGGGCGTGGCCATGGGGCGGTCCGATGTGGGCGTGTCCTCCCCGGCCCCGCCCCCGCACGTGGGTCACGTGGGCGGGCGCGCGGCGGCCGCGTGTGGAAGGGGCGTGGCCGCGGGGGGGGAGGGGGGCGGGGCCCGGCGCGTGCGCGGAGCCATCGAAGGCTCCAGAACGCTCAGAAGGATCCGGGGCGGCGGAGGCGGCGGAGCCGGTGAGGGGAGGGGGTCCCGACAGCTCCGGGGGGGCGGCGGGGACACGGGGGGACCCCGGGAAGGGCGATCCGGGAGGGGAAAGGAGCCCTGATGGGCGGCGGGGAGGGGATCTGGGGGGATCTGTGAGGGGAGAGGAGCCCTGAGGGGGCTCTGAGGGGATTTGGGGCGGTTCTGAGGGGATCTGTGAGGGGAAATCATCCTTAAGGGGGCTCTGAGGGGTTTTGGGGTGGTTCTGAGGGGATCTGTGAGGGGGAACCACCCCTGAGGGGGCTCTGAGGGGATTTGGGGTGACACTGAGGGGATCTGTGAGGGGAAAGGACCCCTGAGGGGGCTCTGAGGGGATTTGGGGCGGCTCTGAGGGGATTTAGGGCGGTTCTGAGGGGATCTGTGGGGCAAAACCCCCTTTGAGAGGGCTCTGAGGGGCTTTGGGGGGGTTCCGGAGGGATCTGTGAGGGGAAAGGACCCCTGAGGGGGCTCTGAGGGGATTTGGGGCATTTCTGAGGGGAATTGGGGCTGTTCTGAGGGGATCTGTGAGGGGGAACCACCCCTGAGGGGGCTCTGAGGGGATTTGAAGGGTTTTGGGGCGATTCTGAGGGGATTTGAGGGGGCTCTGAGGGGATTTGGGGGGGGTTCCGGAGGGATCTGTGAGGGAAAACCACCCCTGAGGGGGCTCTGAGGGGCTTTGGGGCGACCCTGAGGGGATCTGTGAGGGGGAACCCTCCTTAAGGGGGCTCAGAAGGACTTTGGGGCGATTCTGAGGGGAATTGGGGCTGTTCTGAGGGGATCCGGAAGGAGAAACCGCCCCTAAGGGGGC
>NW_026627232.1:4527-5931 GCF_030028575.1 Malurus melanocephalus
CCTCCCCGCGTGTCCCCAAGTGTCACTTTTGTCCCCTCCGAGTTGAATTTTCTGTCTTGTTTTTTTTTGGGAGGTGACACCGCCACCATTTCCCGTGTTGGGGGGAGGGAGGGGGGGAGGTGACACCGCTTCTTTGGCGACAATCCCGACCCCCCCATTTCTCCCCCCTCCCCTCTCAGGTGCCACCACCCGCTGTTGTCACCGTCGCTGTCCCCTTTTTGTCCCCGTTCCACCGTGGAGTCGCTGCGCGCTCTGTCCCAGCTGCACTCCCCTCCGCGCGGGGCGGGGGGAGGTGGCGGCGGTGGCGACCTGGGCGGCTCCGGTGGCGACCACGGTGGCGATCCCTGCCCGCCCATGGCCCGCACGGTGTGGGATGAAGAGGAATGYTTGGATTATTACGGAATGCTGTCCCTGCACCGCCTGTTCGAGGTGTTGGGCGCTCAGCTGACCGCCAGCGAGGTGGCCGTGCTGGCCGTGCTGCTGGACGAGGCTCCGGCCGCGCTTCACCCGCTGGACCCCGCGCTCTGGGCCGGGGATGGGGACGGGAACGGGGACGGGGACGGGGATGGTGTGTCCCCGGTTCTGCTGGAGCGCTGGAGCCGCCGCCGCTGCCGCCGCGATCCCCGGGCGGGGTCGGGASCGCCCCGGAACGGGCTGGAGCTGCTGCTGGAGATGGAGAGGAGGGGACTGTGCCATGAGGGGGATCTGGGACAGCTCCGGCGGCTGCTGCGGATGGTGAGCAGACAGGATCTGCTGAGGTGTGTGAGCCTGAAGAGACCAAGGCCAGGTTAGTGTCACTGTGTGTCACTGTGTGTGTGTCATTGTCACTGTGTGTGTGTCACTGTGTCATTGTCACTGTGTGTGTGTCACTGTCACTGTGTGTGTGTGAGCAGGCAGGATCTGCTGAGGTGTGTGAGCCTGAAGAGACCCCGGCCAGGTTAGTGTCATTGTCACCGTGTGTCACTGTGTGTCATTGTCACTGTCACTGTGTGTCACTGTCACTGTGTGTGTGTGTGAGCAGACAGGATCTGCTGAGGTGTGTCAGCTTGAAGAGACCAAGGCCAGGTCAGTGTCACTGTCACTGTGTGTGTCACTGTCACTGTATCTGTGTGTGTGTGTGTATGTCACTGTATGTGTGTGACTTGTCACCCCCAACAGACTCTGCTGGGCTGTGTCACCTCCCTGTCACCCACAGCCCCCTCCGTGCCCCCCCTGTGTCACCCACAGCCCCCTCTGTGTCATCCACAGTCCCCTCTGTGCCCTCACTGTGTCACCCATGGTCCCTGTCACCTCCCTGTGTCACCTCAAAGTTGCTCTGTCCTGCTCAGTGCCACCCCCTGTGTCACCCACAGCTCTTGTCACCCTTTTTGTCACGCTGGGGCTTGCTCAGTGTCACCCCCCCGT
>NW_026627233.1:0-808 GCF_030028575.1 Malurus melanocephalus
AATGGTGGGTGCCATCACCCCTGCCCTCGGTTCCATGAGGGTACACCTGTCAGAGGGAATGGCGGGTGCCATTTCTCTTCACAGCTCTGTGAGGGGACATTTGCCCCAAGGAATGGTGGGTGCCATCACCCCTGCCCTCGGTTCCATGAGGGTACACATGTCAGAGGAAATGGTGGGTGCCATTTCTCCTCACAGCTCCTTGACGGGACACCTGCCCCAGGAAATGATGGGTGTGCCATCACCCCTTCCCTCAGGGCTCCATGAGAGTACATCTGTTGGAGGAAATGGTGGGTGCCATCTCCCTTTTCCTCAGGGCTCCATGAGGGGGCACCTGCCCCAGGAAATGGCTGGTGCCATCACCATGAGGGGACACCTTATGGCTCTTATGGCTCCATGAGGGGACATTTGCCTCAGGAAATGGTGGGTGCTATCACCCCTGCCCTTATGGCTCCGTGAGGGGACACCTGCCCCAGGAATGGTGGGTGCCATTTTCCCCTTCCCTCAGGGCTCCATGAGGGGACATCTACCCCAGGAAATGGTGGGTGCCATCATGCCTGCCCTCAGGGCTTAATGAGGGAATGGCGGGTGCCATCACCCCTCACAGCTCCGTGAGGGGACATTTGTCCCACGAAATGGTGGGTGCCATCACCCCTTCCCTCACGGCTCCATGAGGGGATATCTGCTCCCCCAAGGAATGGCAGGTGCCATCATCCCTTCCCTCATGGCTCCATGAAGGCCTGGATGCCTTCAGGAATGGTGGGTGCTGTCTCCCCTCACAGCTCCCTGAGGAATTGTTACCAAAATCCTC
>NW_026627233.1:5339-6340 GCF_030028575.1 Malurus melanocephalus
TGGCTGTTCTAATTGCAGGGAATCTGCTGGATTGCTGTTTCCACCTGGACTGGGGAAAAAAATCAAAGCTGATTTTTGGAGGAACGGAGCCTTTCAAACGCATTTGGTGAGAACAGTGACTCCCCCAGCCCCGAGCTGGGCTTTGGTGCTCGTTAGCAGCAGCTCCTGATGAGCTGCTCTTGTTTTCTGAGCTCTTGTTTTCCAAGCTCCTTTTGATCCTGGATTCATTAAAAACCTCATCCTGCTGGGGGAATTATTTCCCTCTTCCCAAACCTCTGCACCTGYGGGGTGGGGAAGCCCAGAACGTCGTCCTAAAATTCCCAAATTTATTCCAAATCAGATTTTTCTCCCCCAAAAAAGGAGCTGGAATAGAATCCAGAGGGGTTTGTGGTTGCTGTTTCCTCTTTCTGCAGGATTTGGGGGATAATTGGACAAAAGAGGTGGAAATTGAGGGTGGGATCCTGCAGGAGAGGGCTCAGACAGCTGGAAATAAAATTAAACTTGAAAAGGAAGGGAAGGGAAAAGTGGGAAATGGAAAAAGGAGGAGTCAGAATGTTTGGGAATAGCAACAGTTTGGGAARAGGATTTTTGGAGTCTCCAYAAACCAGGAATTTAAAATCTGCTCKGYACTAAACCAGAGTTTAGGCCTGGCTCTGCTCTAAACCTCCTCTCCTCACCCTGAGGGCAAATATTAACTGGAATTGGGGGTTCATTGCCACAATTCCAGCAGGGATCAGATCCCAAATCTGCTCCAGATCCCAAATCTGCTCCAGATCCCAAATCYTGGCRTTCCCAGAGCTCCCAATCCCTGGGATTGGGTCAGTTTRTGGARAATTAAACCAAATCCTGGGATTTTYRTAACTCACACTTCCCAAAACATTTCCTGGCTGCAAAAAAATTATTAATTCCTTCAATTCTTGGGGTCTGGGAGCTGGGTTAACCTCGGTGGTTTTAAGGGATAATGGGATTCATGTCAGAGGGACGGGAGAAAAAAAATCTCA
>NW_026627234.1:0-2297 GCF_030028575.1 Malurus melanocephalus
CTCGCCCCAGCTCCCCCCGCGGCCCCCGGACCCGCTGAGCGCCCCCAATCCCCAGTTTCCTCAGTTTCCCCAGTTTCCCGTGAGCTCTCCGCCCCACAATCGCACCCTCCCCGCACCTCGCCAGGTAACCCCACCCCCTCCCCTCCATCCTGGGGGGCACCCCCCATTCACACAGCGCCCTCTCCACCGGGCTGAACCCTCCCCAAAATCCCCCCAAACCCGCTGAGCGCCCCCAATCCCCAATTTCCTCAGTTTCCCCAGTTTCCCGTGAGCTCTCCGCCCCACAATCGCACCCTCCCCGCACCTCGCCAGGTAACCCCACCCCCTCCCCTCCGTCCAGGGGGGCACCCCCCATTCACACAGCGCCCTCTCCACCGGGCTGAACCCTCCCCAAAATCCCCCCAAACCCTCCCAACGCCCCCTCCCCACCTTTATCCCCCCTTTTCACCCTCCCATCCCACCGCTCCGAGCCCTCGCACGGCGCGGCAAGCCCGGGCATGTCGCGACAGCACCGCGCGGTCCCGACAGCGCTCCGGACCCCCCTGTCCCCTTTTTCCGAGTGTCCCCACGACCCCCCGAGCCCCCCACGCCCTCTCACCGTGACCAGCAGCAGCAGCGGCAGGCAGCGCCGCCGGGAACGCCGCATGGCGAGCGGAGGAGCGCGGCGGGCGAGCAGCGGGCGAGCAGCGGGCGAGCAGCGGGCACAGGGTGGGCACAGAGCGGRSCCAGCTCCGGACACGGCTCTGGAACAACCGGCTCCTCTCGAGGCAGCCCCAGAATGAACGGGCCGAGGAGCGGAGTTGGGGTTTTTTATCGCGGGGCGGGACGGGGGGAGGAAAAAACGCGGAGGGGCTGTCCCTGAGCCCGTCCCGCTCCGCCGCAGCTCCGCTCATTCGCCACCGAAAAACCGCAGCTTTTCAACCTTTCGCGAGCAAAGGAGACAAACTCGATTTCGCAGAACTTTTCATTTTTTGGGGCATTTTGCTGTCACGTTTTGCTCTCCCCGCCCCGCACCGAATCGGTTTCGTAACTCCGGAATCACACACGGAGCCCTCAGGAATGTTTTTTTTTTGCTGCTCCAGCCGGTTTTCAACCTTTTGCGAGCAGGGCAGACCAACTAAATTTCGCAGAATTTTTCATTTTTAGGGCTTTTTGCTGTCACGTTTTGCTCTCCCCGCCCCGCACCGAATCGGTTTCGTAACTCCGGAATCACACGCGAAGCCCTCAGGAATGGTTTTTCAGGGTATTGCTGCTCCAGCCGCTTTTCAACCTTTACGAGCAGGGCAGACCAACTAAATTTCGCAGAATTTTTCGGTTTTAGGGCCTTTTGCTGTCACGTTTTGCTCTCCCCGCCCCGCACCGAATCGGTTTCGTAACTCCGGAATCACACRCGGAGCCCTCAGGAATGGTTTTGCAGGGTGTTGCTGCTCCATCGTGCATTTTTCTCTGATCACTCAGAGGATTGGAGCGAGCAGAGCTGGTGTTCTGGGTAAAGGGAAGGTGGATCCGTGCTGCTGGGTGCCCTGGTGAGAAATCCCAGGATTTTTCCCGCAGGATTCAAAGTGCAAAGGCACGGCAGCCTGGCAAAAGTCACTGTGTCACCGCTGGGCCGGGAAGTGGGGAAATTCCACCTCCTTTGTGCCTCATTTGTGGTTGGTTTGTGTTTTTTGTTAGGGCTTTTAGTTTATTTTCTTGTTTTGGGGTTTTTTGGTTTTTTTTTTAATTTTTTTTTGCTGGGTTAGAACTCGAAACAAAGTGTGGGAAAAGTGAAAAGTTGAATCTTCGGCCTTTCTTCGCCTCCGCTGCTGCACGTTATCAGGGCAGCGTGTGAGAAAAAAAATGAATTCCGAGAAAATTCTGATTTTACTGGGATGATGGAGATGTGGTGGGAGCGTAGGAAAGGAGGGATTGAGGGACTTTAGGAAGGACAGGCACGGGGGATTTTAAAACCCCTTCCAGCACCTAAAGGTGCTCCGAGGGAGCTTTTCCAGGTCTATTCCGAGCCAAACCGTTCCAAGCTCGTGATTCTGGGAGAAAACCGAGACATCATCCGATCGCCTGATCGTTTCGTTAATCTTTGGCTTSTCCTGAACTTCGAACTTAATCCGAGTTCCTTCCTGTCCCCTCCCCTGTGACTCACCACCGGAGGCTGCTTGGAAAAAAAAAAATAATAAAATAAACACCTTCGGTGCTGCTTTCCTTGGCAATGCCCTGGGAGAGGAGCCTGAAGGTGGCACAGGGCCTGAAAATGGGGTTAAAAAGGGGGATTAAAGCACGGGATTTAGGCGCGGGATTAA
>NW_026627234.1:3235-4698 GCF_030028575.1 Malurus melanocephalus
TGCTCATCCCTCCGCACCAGGGATCGCCCCCGGAGCCGGGAGGCCACTCTGCGACACAAAAAAAAATGGGGGAAAATCCCGTGTTGAGGAGAAGAGGAGAACCCACAGTGCGTTTGGGGGGTTCGGTCTTCTCCTGGCTCACTCAGTCCTGCTGCAAGTGGAGAATAAAATGGGCAGGAGAGCTTGGCTCAGCTCCTGAGGGGGCACGGAGCCTGAAATTCCTGCAGGRGATGGAGCAGGGWGAGGAGGGAAAATGGAGCCTGAAATTCCTGMRGGGRATGGAGCAGGGAGGAAAGGGRRCACGGAGAAGTGAGAGAAGGAAGCCCGGAGCCTGAAATTTCCGCAGGGGACGGAGCGATGAGAGGAGAGAGAATGGGGCAGGGAGAGGAGGGAGCCCGGAGAGTGAAATTCYTGCAGAGGATGGAGCAGGGTGAGGAGGGAGAATGGAGTGTGAAATTCCTTCAGGGGACGGGGTAAGGAGAAGAAGGGACCCTGGAACAGGGAGAGAAGGGAGCCCGGAGCACTAAATTGCCGCAGGGGTCAGAGCAGGGACAGAAGGGAAAATGGAGCAGGGAGGGAATGGAGAATGCAGCCTGAAAATACTGCAGGGGATGGAGCAGGGAGAGGAGGGAGAATGAAACAGGGACAGGAAGGAGCCTGGAGCCCGAAATTTCCGCAGGGGTCAGAGCAGGGAGGGAATGGAGAATGTAGCCCGAAATTTCTGCAGGGCTCAGAGCAGTGAGAGAAGGGAGAATGGAGCCTGAAATTCCTGCAGGGGATGGAGCAGTGAGAGAAGGGGGCACGGAGCCCGAAATTTCCGCAGGGGTCAGAGCAGGGAGCGAATGCAGAATGGAGCCTTAAACTCCTGCAGGGGATGGAGCCGGGAGAGGAGGGGACACGGAGCCTGAAATTCCTACAGGGCTCAGAGCAGGCAGAGGAGGGAGAATGGAGCAGTGAGAGAAAGGAGCCCGGAGCCAGAAATCCCTGCAGGGAATGGAGCAGGGTGAGGAGGGAGAATGGAGCCTGAAATTCCTACAGGGGATGGGGCAGGGAGAGGAGGGAGAATGAAACAGGGACGGCAAGGAGCCCGGAGCCCGAAATTTCCGCAGGGGTCAGAGCAGGGAGGGAATGGAGAATGGAGCCCTAAATTCCTGCAGGGGATGGAGCAGGAAGAGAAGGGAGAATGGAGCAGGGAGAGAAGGGAGCCCGGAGCACTAAATTGCCGCCGGGGTCAGAGCAGTGAGAGAAGGGAAAATGGAGCAGGGAGGGAATGGAGAATGGAGCCTTAAATTCCTGCAGGGGATGGAGCAGGGAGAGGAGGGAGAATGAAACAGGGACAGGAAGGAGCCCGGAGCCCGAAATTTCCGCAGGGGTCATAGCAGTGAGAGAAGGGAGAATGGAACCTGAAATTCCTACAGGGGATGGGGTAGGGAGAAAAGGGGGCACGGACCCTGAAATTCCTG
>NW_026627235.1:0-2005 GCF_030028575.1 Malurus melanocephalus
GTGACAATGACACAATGACACTGACACACAGGTGACAATGGTGACACTGAGAGGTGACAATGGTGACAATGGTGACAATGGTGACAATGGTGACAATGTCACTGTCCCTGTCCCCAGGTGCTCCTGGATCTCTCCGGGGTCTCTGTCCCTCTGTGACACTGACAGTGACAATGGTGACAATGGTGACAGTGATAGTGACAATGGTGACAATGGTGACAATGGTGACAGTGGTGACAATGTCACTGATGTCACTGTCCCTGTCCCCAGGTGCTGCTGGATGTCTCCGGGGTCTCTGTCCCTCTGTCCCACTGTGACAATGGTGACAATGGTGACAGTGACAGGTGGCACAGGTGACAATGGTGACAATGACACAGTGACAATGGTGACAATGGTGACACTGGTGACAATGTCACTGTCCCCAGGTGCTGCTGGATCTCTCCGGGGTCTCTGTCCCTCTGTGACACTGACACAGTGACAATGGTGACAATGACACAATGACACAGTGACAGTGACACTCAGAGGTGGCACAGGTGACAATGACAATGGTGACACTGAGAGGTGACAATGGTGACAAGGGTGACAATGGTGACAATGACAATGAGAGTGACACAGTGACAATGGTGACACTGACACAGTGACAATGGTGACAATGACACAATGACACAGTGACAGTGGTGACAATGGTGACACTGACACAGGTGGCAATGGTGACAATGGTGACACTGACAATGACACACACGGGTGACAATGGTGACAATGACACTGTCACTGTCCCCAGGTGCTCCTGGATCTCTCCGGGGTCTCTGTCCCTCTGTCCCTCCCTGACAGTGACAATGACAATGGTGACACTGGTGACACTGACACACAGGTGACAATGGTGACAATGGTGACAATGGTGACACAGTGACACTGACAGGTGACAGTGACAATGACAATGAAGGTGACAATGGTGACAATGTCACTGATGTCCCTCTGTCCCCAGGTACTGCTGGATCTCTCCGGGGTCTCTGTCCCTCTGTCCCTCCCTGACAGTGACAATGGTGACAATGACACAGTGACAATGGTGACAATGGTGACAATGGTGACACTGACAGGTGACAGTGGTGACAATGAAGGTGTCACTGATGTCCCTCTGTCCCCAGGTGCTGCTGGATCTCTCCGGGGTCTCTGTCCCTCTGTGACACTGACACAGTGACAATGGTGACACAGTAACAATGGTGACAATGGTGACACTGACTGGTGACACAGGTGACAACGACAATGGTGACACTCACAGTGACAGTGGTGACAATGGTGACAGTGACACAATGACACGGTGACAATGGTGACACTGACAGGTGACAGTGACAATGACAATGACAATGGTGACAATGGTGACAATGGTGACAATGGTGACACAGGTGGCACAGGTGACAATGGTGACAATGACACAGTGACAATGGTGACAATGGTGACAATGACACAGTGACAATGGTGACAATGGTGACAATGACAATGGTGACAATGGTGACAATGGTGACAATGACAGTGGTGACAGTGACAATGGTGACAGTGACACAGTGACACAGTGACAGACACACACAGGTGACAATGGTGAGAATGGTGAGAATGGTGACAATGACACAGTGACACAGTGACAGTGACAATGGTGACAATGGTGACACTGAGAGGTGACAGTGGTGACAATGGTGACACAGTGACAATGGTGACAATGGTGACAATGGTGACAATGACAATGACAGGTGACAGGTGGCACACGTGACAATGGTGACAATGTCACAGTCACTGTCCCCAGGTGCTGCTGGATCTCTCCGGGGTCTCTGTCCCTCTGTCCCTCCCTGACAGTGACAATGGTGACAGTGACAGTGACACAGTGACAATGGTGACAGTGACACAGTGTCAATGCTGACACTGACTGGTGACACAGGTGACAATGACAATGGTGACACTCACAGGTGACAGTGACAGTGACAATGGTGACAGTGGTGACAATGACACTGATGTC
>NW_026627235.1:3686-4843 GCF_030028575.1 Malurus melanocephalus
GGACTGGGATGGACTGGGAATGGACTGGGATGGACTGGGAATGGACTGGAATGGACTGGGCGGGACTGGGAATGGACTGGGATGGACTGGGCGGGACTGGTTTAACTGGTTTGTACTGGTTTGTATTGGTTTATACTGGTTTATACTGGTTTTGTACTGGTCCGTACTGGTTTGTACTGGTTTATACTGGTTTATACTGGTTTATACTGGTTTATACTGGTTTATACTGGTTTATACTGGTTTATACTGGTTTATACTGGTTTTGTACTGGTCCATACTGGTCTGTACTGGTTTTGCAGCCGCAGGACCTGGTGCTGCACTGGGAACCCCTGGAGCCTCCGGGTGATGTGGTGAGACCCAAAAAACCTAAAAATTACCCCAAAATAACCCCAAAACCCCCAAAAATGTCCCCAAAATGGCCCAAAATGACCCAAAAAAGATCCAACCCCCCCCAAATGACCCAAAAATGACCCAAAGTGACCCAAAAATGACCCCAATATTGCCAATTTTTTCCCAAAATTCCCAAATTTTCCGAAAATCTCCCAAATTTCCCCCAAAATTTCTCCCCAGAGCCCTCCCAAGAACCTCCAAAATCCCCAAAATTCCCAAATTTTCCCAAAATTCCCAAATTTCTCCCCAGGACCCCCCCGACCCCGGGTTCGAGCCCGACCCCAAACCCCCAAAATTCTCCCAAATTTTTCCCTTTTTTCCCAAAAATTCCCCAAATTCCCATTTTTTTCCCCAAAATTCCCAAATTTCCCAAATTTTTCCCATTTTTTCCCCAAAAATCCCCAATTTTCTCCCAAAATTCCCAAATCCCCCCCAAATTTTCCCCAAAAATCCCCTAAAATCACCAAAATTCACCCAAAAATTCCCTAAAATTCCCAATTTTTCCCAAATTTTCCCCAAATTCCCAAATTTCCCCTCAAACCTGCAGGTGGGTGATGTTGTGGTCGATGTTCATGGTGGAGCTCTGACCCTCAACACCCCAAATCCCCTCAAATTACCCCAATTTTCCCCCAAAAATCGCCCTAAAATCCCCAAATTTACCCGTTTTTATCCCAAATTTCACCCAAATTTTCCCAAATTTTTGGGAATTCCGTGGCACCTGCAGGTGGGTGATGTTGTGGTCGATGTTCATGGTGGAGGTCTCACAG
>NW_026627236.1:0-1081 GCF_030028575.1 Malurus melanocephalus
CCCATCCAGGTGAGAAGATGTCCCTGTCGCTGTTCGCTCTCCTCACTTTGACCGTTTTTCTGCTGCTTTTGGCTGACAAAGTCCCGGCCACGTCTCTGGCGGTGCCGCTCATCGGCCGCTACCTGACGGGGACCTTGGTGCTGCTGGCGCTGGTGGTGGCGCTGAGCGTGGGGGTGCTGAACCTGCACCATCGGTCACCGGGGACGCACGGGATGCCCAACTGGGCACGGCAGGTGAGAGAAAATCACAAAAATACACAAAATCCTACAAAAATCCTACAAAAATCCCCAAAAAAACCCCCGAAAAAATCCACCCCGGGAGCCCCAAAAGAGCCCAAAACAGCCCCAAATCACAGCTCAACCTGCACCACCGGTCACCGGGGACACACGGGATGCCATCCTGGGCACGGCAGGTGAGAGAAAAGTACAAAAATACACAAAATCCTACAAAAATCCCCCAAAAAACCCGGAAAAAATCCACCCCGGGAGCCCCAAAACAGCCCAAAAGAGCCCCAAATCCCAGCTCAATCTGCACCATCGGTCACCGGGGACGCACGGGATGCCCAACTGGGCACGGCAGGTGAGAGAAAATCAAAATATCCCAAAAAAAAACCCCAAAATCCCCAAAAAACCCCAAAAAACCCCGAAAAAATCCACCCCGGGAGCCCCAAAACAGCCCCAAATCACAGCTCAACCTGCACCACCGGTCACCGGGGACGCACGGGATGCCCAACTGGGCTCGGCAGGTGAGAGAAAATAAAAATATCCCAAAAAAACTAAAAAATCCTACAAAAATCCCCAAAAAAAACCCAAAAAAATCCACCCCGGGAGCCCCAAAACAGCCCAAAACAGCGAAAAAGAGCCCAAATCACAGCTCAAACTGCACCATCGGTCACCGGGGACGCACGGGATGCCATTCTGGGCACGGCAGGTAAAGGAAAAACAAAAAAAAGCAAAAAAATCCCAAATTCTACAAAAATCCCAAAAAAACCCGAAAAAATCCACCCCGGGAGCCCCAAAATAGCCCCAAAACAGCCCAAAACAGCCCAAAACAGCCCCAAATCACAGCTCAACCTGCACCA
>NW_026627236.1:3088-4753 GCF_030028575.1 Malurus melanocephalus
GTTTCCGGGTGAATTTGGGGTTTCTGGGTTGAATTTTGGGGTTTCCCGATGGAATTTTGGGGCTGAATTTCGGGGTGGAATTTTGGAGTTCCCGGTTGAATTTTGGGGTTCCCGATGGAATTTTGGGGTTCCCTGCCCGAATTTCGGGGTTGAATTTTGGGATTTCCCAGTGGAATTTCGGGGTGGAATTTTGGGGTTGAATTTTGGGGTTCCCGGTTGAATTTCGGGGTTGAATTTTGGGGTTCCGGTGCAATTTTGGGGTTGAATTTTGAGGATCCCGGATCGAATTTCGGGGTTGAATTTTGGGGTTCTGGTGCAATTTTGGGGTTGAATTTTGGGGTTTCCCGATGGAATTTTGGGGTTTCCCGATGGAATTTTGGGGTTTCTCGATGGAATTTTGGGGTTCCCGGTGCAATTTTGGGTTTCCCGATGGAATTTTGGGGTTCCCGGTTAAATTTTGGGTTTCCCGATGGAATTTTGGGGTTTCCCGGTTGAATTTTGGGGTTTCTCGATGGAATTTTGGGGTTCCCGGTGCAATTTTGGGGTTTCCCGATGGAATTTTGGGGTTTCTCGATGGAATTTTGGGGTTCCCGGTGCAATTTTGGGGTTTCCCGATGGAATTTTGGGGTTCCCGGTTAAATTTTGGGGTTTCCCGATGGAATTTTGGGGTTTCCCGATGGAATTTTGGGGATTCCCGATGGAATTTTGGGGTTCCCGGTTAAACTTTGGGGGTTCCCGGTGGAATTTTGGGGTTCCCGGTAGAATTTCGGGGTTGAATTCTGGGGTTTCCCGATTCAATTTTGAGGTGGAATTTTGGGGTTTCCCGATGGAATTTTGGGGTTTTCCGGTTGAATTTTGGGGTTCCCGGTGCAGTTTTGGGGTTTCCCGATGGTATTTTTGGGGTTCCCGGCCCGAATTTCGGGGTTGAATTTTGGGGTTTCCCGATGGAATTTTGGGGATTCCCGGTGCAATTTCGGGGTTGAATTTTGGGTTTTCCGGTTGAATTTTGGTGTTTCTGGGTCCAATTTTGGGGTTTCCCGGTGGAATTTCGGGGTTGAATTTTGGGGTTCCAGTGCAATTTTGGGGTGGAATTTTGGGGTGAAATTTTGGGGTTTCCCGGCCCGAATTTCGGGGTTGAATTTTGGGGTTCCCGTTGATTTTCGGGGTTGAATTTTGGGATTGAATTTTGGGTTTCCCGGTTGAATTTTGGGGTGGAATTTCGGGGTGGAATTTCTGGGTGGAATTTTGGGGTTGAATTTTGGGGTTTCCCAGTTGAATTTCGGGGTGGAATTTTGGGGTTCCCGTTGATTTTCGGGGTTGAATTTTGGGGTTCCAGTGCAATTTTGGGGTTGAATTTCGATGTTGAATTTTGGGGTTCCCGTCCCGAATTTCAGGGTTGAATTTTGGGGTTTCCCGGCCCGAATTTCGGGGTTGAATTTTGGGGTTTCCCGGCCCGAATTTCGGGGTTGAATTTTGGGGTTCCAGTGCAATTTCGGGGTTGAATTTTGGGGTTCCAGTGCAATTTCGGGGTTGAATTTTGGGGTTCCAGTGCAATTTTGGGGTGGAATTTTGGGTTGGAATTTTGGGGTTTCCCATCCCGAATTTCGGGGTCTCACCCCCCCCTTTTTTCTCTCTGGAACATTCCAGATCCCCCAAATTCAGGGG
>NW_026627237.1:0-2051 GCF_030028575.1 Malurus melanocephalus
GCTTTGTGCTGCTATCCAGCACTATGCCGTGGGTCTGCTGGCCAGGTGAGAGCCCCTTCTCCCCGCTGCCCCCGGCATTTGTGCCCTGTGCCTGTGGTCTCACACAGTCCCTGTGGTCATGGGTGAGAGGGCCTCATCACCGAGGATGGCCAGGCAGACTGTTAGAGGCTGGGAGAGGAGGGTGTCCATAAGGAGCCGCCTCCCAAAGAACACACACCCTGTACAGGGACAGTGGGCAAAGACCAGACCTGTGTGAGTCAGTCCTAGGAGAGGTTTGTCCCCACTCCTCAGGCTCTAGGTGCCTTTTTCCCCCCTGCCATGGAGCTGCACTGTGACTTGATCCATACATGTTCCCACATCGCATTCTACCTACTGCAGCTGCTCAGCACAGAGAAGCCACACTGGGATCTGCCCTTCCTGGCGTTCCTTGTGCAGGTGAGCCTGAAGGCCAGCGCTGCCTCTCTCAGCAGCCTCCCAGCTCTCTGCCTTCTCGTAGCTGCAGCTGCCTGGGACGCTGCCCGTGCCCTGTGCTGCTGCCTGGGCCCAGCCCTGTGCGATTCTGGGCTCCTGCTGGCTGGGTCCCCCATCAGTGCTCTGTGCCTTTCAGGTTCTGAAGTGCCTGCACTGCATTAAAGATGGTGACCGCACCTGGAGATGATGTCGAGGCACAAGTGCGCCGCAGTCTGGTCCCACTCTTCCTCCACTGCCAGCATAAGAACCAACGTGTGGTACCGGTGTGGACACGTGGGCTGCTGCTGTCCCCATCACAGGGGGCTCGGCAGGGCTGCAGCCTCCTCAGGGCCTTCGCACAGGGCTGTGGCTCCTGTGCCCTGGGCTGAGGTGCCGTCTCTGGATTTCTGCTGCTCTCCAGGTTCCTTGGGAAATGCTGCTTTCTGAGACCGAGCTCTTGAAGAGAAGGGATCTCCAAACGCTGGTGAAGAAGATGAACTGTTAAAGTTTGGCGAACCCCTGGTAAGGATGGCTGAAGCCCCCTGGGCACGGAGCTCAGTGCCTGGGGCTGGCAGCTGTGTCCCTGCCCAGTGCTGCAATCAGGGGCTCCAGCCCACGCCCCACACTCTGCTCCCTTCCCTGGGCTGTGCGGGCTCTTTTCCAGGCTTCTCTGGCCCGGAGTCGGGAGCCCATGGATGACACGGCCTCGTCTGCGGGGCTGTGTCTGCCTGCGCTGCTGGCGCTCTGTGGAGAGCTGATCTCTCTGCTGTCTGCTGGGGCCACATGCGCCAGCAGGGAATTAAATTTGACCTAATTCATCAAGATTCTTCTTTTTTCCTTCTTGTTCTTCCTTTTCTCTAAGTAAATAAATAATGTGTTCTAAAACACAGGCTTTCTTTTAGTGTCCAGTGTGTGCAGTGCACAGGGGAAGAGGGCTAAACCGGTGCTTGTGCTCAGCAAGTTGCCCAGGCGTGCAGTGGGGAATGGGAATGTGGCCAGAAGCCCCTTGGCCTTTGGTGCTTGTGCTGAAGCCTTAACACTTCTGAGTACGCAGAAGAGCGGGTGGGCAGAGGCCAGAGCTGAGGGGATCCCTGCGAGACTGGTGCCTGGAGACGGCCACAACCACTCTCACAGCCAGGAATTGCCATCTGAGTCCTGCCCATGTGTTACTGGCTGGATTGCTGAGGGCTCCCAGCTGCCTCTTGATGTGGCTTCTCTGGAGCTCTGTCGGGGCTGTGCCACTGCCTGGTAGGTTGGCTGGGCTGGGCGAGACCCGGAGGGGATGGACCAGTGGGAGGCCATGCAGGGATGAGGTGCTGCAGAGGCCCAGAAGGGACAAGGCAGTGAGAAGGCACGAGGGGGATGTGTGAGGGGCTGGGTGACAGGAGGCTACAAGGGGACAGGAGGCCCCTGAGGGGATGGGCTGCTGGGAAGCCCTGAGGAATTGGGTGTCAGAGGCCAGAAGCAGCCCCCAGACAGCTGCCTTGTTCCTGCCACCCGGCTGCTGTGGTGTTTACCCAAGGCATCTCCCAAGCCTATGACAGAAGCCCTGGAGGCAGAGGCTCAGCAGGAGGCTGGGGACACACCCAAGGTCACCATGC
>NW_026627237.1:3201-4719 GCF_030028575.1 Malurus melanocephalus
GATTCCTCACTTGTGGGGACCAGAACTGCAGCCAGGATCCCGGCACTGCCTGGACAGCGCTCCGTGCGCTGGCACGGTCGCGTGTCCGAGTCTGGGCCACTGCGCTGCTGCTTCATTTGCTCTTGGGCACATCCACAGCTCCCTGTTAAGCTGTATGGCCGCTGCTTCTGCCCACTTGAGGTCCCAGTGCAGGGATAGAGCCTTGCTGTGCATTCAGGAAGCTACTCTTGAAAACTTGCAGCATTCCRAGCTCCTTGGCCCTCCATGGATACTCCCCATGGAATCCCTCAAAGCCGCCTTCAGAGCCCACTCAAGTTGGCTCTTCTAAAATCCAGGGTCATCAGTGTGCTCAGGAAGACCTTTAAGTGTACAATGTTGTGGAACTGAACCTTCAGGACAGGGACCTTTCCAGCCTGATCTGCCCTTGTTCCTCGGTGGCTCTGCACAAAACACGGGGCAGAAGAGAACGGCAGGAGAGGTCTGCGTGTCCCAGGGCTCAGGTTTTGTGTGGCTTCATCTCCACAGAGGTGCAGGTAAAACAAAGAAGCATAACTGTTTATTAAGGGAGGGTGAAGCAAAGGGATAAGTTGGGAGGGAAAAAACAGGATCAGGAGGGTCTGAGGGCTGGAGTGATCAACAAAGATGGACAGGGATGAAGCCAAGCATGCCTCCCACAGGCTCATATGTGCTCAGAATCAGCTGTGCCTGGAGCTCCAGTGGCAGTGAATGGTGGTGTCCTCTTTCACTGTCTCCTGCTACTCTTCTTAGGATGCTGGTTCACTAGATCCAGAAGATGACCATAATTCTTCACCTTCTTGGGCAAACTGGACCTGAATTTCCTGTTAGTAGCAGGATGGGCTGGTGTCTTTCCCTGGGGCTTGAAGGGCTGGAAGACTGAGGAACACAGCCAGTCAGAGCCCAGATCAGTTGGAATCCAAGGAGACCCTTCTGCCASGGCCATCCTGGCCAGCTTGTGCTATGGGCAGGAGAGGAAAGAGTCCAACAGTTTTAAGTGGAAAGTGCTGGCCACGATTCCTCCATGTGTCCTTGAAATCTCTGTGTGCTCTGCCCATGCCGCCCCTCGTCCGCACAGGGAGCAGAGCCCTCCTCAGGCGCGGCAGGGATGGCAGCACCTTCCGCCAGCCCCTGCTGGCAGCCTGCTGCCCTCACTCACCCTCACTGAGGACTTGCAGCTCTTCCTTTTGCCCCATCCTGAGCACGCCGGCCATCCCTGGGAACAGAGAGCGAGTCATGGCCCCAGCGGCACAGCTCCCCCGGAGTGGCGCTGCCAGCCCTGTGGCCACACACCCTCCTGCTCTGGCAGGCCTCAGCCCGGGCCGTTGCTGCACCGTGACCCTCAGCCAGGTCCAAGCTGCGGCGGGGCGGGGAGGGACCCCGGGCTCGTGGCTCACCGATGAACCTGACGGCCGCCTCTCGCACGGGCTCCTGTGGGCTCTGCAGGTACGGCAGTGCCTGGCGCAGGTACCCGGCCGCTCGGCTCTGATCCTCTGTCAGCTG
>NW_026627238.1:0-1078 GCF_030028575.1 Malurus melanocephalus
TGGGGCATTAGCCAATTTGTCTTTTAATTTTCTAAAGCTTTGCTCTCTTTTCGACGTGCATACTACAACATTAGGATTGTCTTGTCTGGCTACAACAGAAAAATCCTCAATCCATGCACTGCAGTACCCCCCTACCCCCCAAAAACTGCCGTAGCTCCTTATCTGTCTGGGGCAATGGCAATTTTAATATTTCTTGTATTCTTTCCGGAGTAACGCACCGCAAACCTCCAGCCAAAATGCGTGCCAGATTTTTTTTTTTTCTACCAACTGCACCGGCCCTCCAGACTCCAAGCCCCCCTCTAGCAAGAAAATTAAGCACCTTCAGAGTAGCCTCTCCAACTACTCTTTCCTGCTTTTTCAGCTTGAGTGGCTCCTTCTCATGTCCGTGTGGACACACTTAACACATGCTGGAGTGGGGAGAGGAATGAATTTCTGCCAGATCCTCCTCCCCTCTTTGAAAAGTGCTCTATTTTGCAACGTCTTTGCAAACAGCATGGGGTTGAGGGACACACATTGTCCACACCTTTTCCTCTAGGTAGCGTTAATTTACATTTCTAAGACTGCGTTCCTGGCTGCTTGGAAAGGCAGCCCCTGGGCAGCCACATCCACACACACACACAAAAGAATCTCCAAAACAGTACTCAATAGCACACACTAGAACCAAACAGACACTCCAAAGTTATGTTTCAACACTCTTTTGACAAATTACTTCTATTTCATGGRTGTCCCTGCACCGATTTTATGTGCCAGCGAAACACAAATTACCATAAACACACAGGTATTTTGCGTACACAAATTCCTAGAAAAAAAATTCGAAAGCACCTGAGCAAACCCTGCTCAAAAACATGCACAGTATACTTTGCAGAACTAAAACCTACTTTTCCTTATRGTTGAGACTTGAACTCAACACTCATGCAACAGCAAAAGGGTGACTTTAACCCCACAGAATACCAGAGARAGGAATTGAACCCCTCAAAACACCATAAAGAGAACTCGAAATCCTCAAAACAACAGAGGGGACTCAAACCCCTCAAGGACTTGAACCCCACAAAACACCTTAGTGTTAGCTTCTGTATCA
>NW_026627238.1:3943-5026 GCF_030028575.1 Malurus melanocephalus
GGAAGCGGGCCCATGAGCTGGGGCTGCCGGTGGAGCATCAGCTGCTTGGGGGGGTCTCTGGGGAGAAGTAAGGCTGACAGCTCTGGGAACCTGTGCACAGCCCCGAGTGGAGCCAGATGTTCCCCCAGGATAAGCACTGGCATGGGATGGCTGAGCCCTGAGCCTGAGAGGGGCTCTGGAGAAGACAGGGGCAGCTCTGCTCCTTCCTGAACAGGTTTGTGCCCTGCTCAGAACCAGTTCCCATCAAATGCGGGACAGGAATCATCCCAGGGCACAGGGGAGTGTTCTTGAAGGTGAGAGCGAAAAACACCTAAGGAACGTTTTTCAGGTAGGCTTAATTTTTATTTTCTAAAGCCTGTTCTAGTGTGGAATCTTAGATGTAGTCAGCAAGACTTTTCTGCTGCCTAGACCAAACAGAGCAGAGAAAAAAATCCACTCTTGGATGTCACTGGATTTTTAAGCCATATTTTGAGCCTTAAACACTAYAGCCCTTTTTACACGGGAATTTCAAAAGATCTTTAAACCCTCTGTTTTGTGTGGGAGCATTTCTTTGACATTTATAGTTATGGAGCTGGTGTACAAATTTTGAAGATGGTSTCCTTAAAGATGATGACAGTGATAGTCCTTAGAAAAGAAAGCACATAATCCTGGTGGTTTTGCTACAAAAGATTGGGTTCCCAGGGAATGAAAGGAATAGACACAGTTCTTTTATTTGACACCTTTTGGTTGGGAGCAACCTCCCAACATACTCAGTTTGGCAGGTAATTTCYACCTTTCTGAGGCTGTCTTCCAAAGATTTTGGCAGCATATTTATTTTGGGCAACGTAAGCAGCTGTACTCAGCGTGCAGATGATATACTGCCTAGGGATGATAATGCTGAATAGTAGTGTTTTGTAATCCTTGTATGTGATCAATCCACTGAGGTTTGGAGGTGGGGAGCACATTTCTTTAGAGATAGGATTATAGTTCCTTTTTTGTTGGCAAGGAAAGCAAATTTGGATCCACATATTAGGTATTTTAGAGAGTTTCTTGCTCAGCTTTTCCTAGTATACAGTTCTATCAGCTACAGCTGTTGAACTGTTC
>NW_026627239.1:0-1409 GCF_030028575.1 Malurus melanocephalus
GGGACAGGAGGGACATCCATGGGGACAGGAGGGATGTCTGTTGTCCAAAGTACTGAGTGATAGGACAAGAGGAAATGGACTCAAGTTCAGTAAAGGCAGGTTAAAGTTGGATATTAGGAGAAATTTATTCCCCCAGCGGGTTGTTAAGCTCTGGCACAAGCTGCCCAGGGCAGTGGTAGAGTCACCAGCCCTGAAGAGAATTCAAAAATGTGTGGATGTGGCACTCAGGGACATGGTTTAGTGACAGACTTGGCAGTGCTGGGGTAGTGGCTGGACTCAACCTTTCCTTTCCAGCATTAGGCAGTCCATGATTTTATGTTTTGCCTTTATATGATATGAGGTCAGAACAACACAGAGAAAAAGACAATATAATTTATTTCATTTACACAGAATTTCTTGAATAATGCTGAAGCACTGAAATAAGAGCGCTATGAGGTAACCAGCTGGGTAAAGATGTTAAGACAGGGAAGGAACTTTAATTGTTTCTGGTCTCTCTTGATCTTCATGCTCATTTGTTTTTCAAGGCAAAACATCAAGAAAATTACTGTAAACAATCAAAAGTTCAAAGAAAATTAGCTTTTCAAGCACGCAATAAGATATCAAGTAAGGTTATCAAAAGCCTAAATGGGTAGTTGATAATGAGAACAGCTGGTTAAAAATGAGAACTAGCTTCTGATGATTTTCACTGGAGCAGTGTCCAAGCACTGAAAATCCAGTTAGGCCACAAAGGGGATTTAGAACGAGCTACTCCATCCCTGAGCCTCAGCAGTGGTCTGGACAAGCCATTTAAAATGCACAAAGAGGGAAGACTGACTTTGAATGGGCTTGTTAAAGCAGGAGTGGAAGACTTCTCCTCCTAAATAGTTTGGATCTCCAGGTCCATGTCACTCAGAGTTTAAGTGCTCAGCTCTAATCCAGATGAAGGAATTCCTCTTCTCAGGAAAATGACAGTTGTGTTGGTTGTCCTGGAGCCAAATGCATAAAGCAGATTAGCCAAGCCTTTGCAAAACAGAAATGTGTCTGCTGTCATCAGTCAGGTTCTCTAAGTCACATCCAATAACCAAAAACTTGGAGACCTCAGCCACATGTAAAACACCAGCACTTACATTTGTGCTTTGGAACTGAACTGGAAAAAAACCCTGAAGCTTCCTCTCACCAGGGCTGCAAACCCTGTGTAAAGAAAAGGAGAGAAAAACTTTCTGTGAGATCCTGAGGAGGAGGTATTCTAAGTGTCAGAAATCTGTGATTATTAACAGAATATTAATAGAGGGAGAGTGACCAACCTTTCTTGGATGCTGTTTGGGGATATGGTTATTTCCTGTCTTGCATAAATCCTTGAGTAAAAGAAATAAAAGCCAGTTAAATTATGTACCCTCAACAATAAAATATGCCCTAGAATTAAAAAAAAA
>NW_026627239.1:2139-4423 GCF_030028575.1 Malurus melanocephalus
AAGGATTCAGGAGAAATATAATTTTGCAGGTAGTCTGATAGAAGAGTTCCTGCTTTGTCTCCCTCTAAAGTTATGTTTATKCTGGAGTCAGAAATCCTGTTTCTGTGAAGAGATCACATCCCCAAATGTCCCTTCCAGCTGAAAGCTGCCATCCTTTTAGATGTTCAGGGTGATCTGTTCTCACCCACATCCCCGAGCACAGATTTGGGGAGATGTGTGAAATGCCTGGCTTGAGCAGTTCAAACGTTTCAGTTTTGCAAACAATGGGTAAGAAAGTGCACTTGTAAGTCATTGAATGTATTGGTTTGTCAAATCAGTGGTTTCTCACAGTTTAAAAAGCTGACTGTGGCCTCTCCTTATCCCTCTCCTGGTTCCAATGCTCATTTTTGCCCAAAGCCTCAAAGAAGAACAGTGAACTGTGCACAGCAGCTGTAGCCTGTGGTGGGAAAAGTTTCTGGTGCTTTATTTCCTGAGATTTGGGCCTGAATTTTTACACTGGGCTCTAAAGGGATCAGTTGACATTTCTCCTTTCATGGAAGATGGATGTAGATATTCAAAAGTGCAGGGAATCCAGTGCTGTTATGAATCTCCTGGATAGAAAGGAGGGCTTGTTTTTTTTCGTATTCTCACACAAAAATTGCTGCTATTTCTAAATGGAAAGAAAATACTTCAAGAAACTCTGGATAACCCTAATTAATTTGGAGGTTCAGATTCATGGGAACTGTAAAATATTTATATTCAGTCTCATGTTGGCAATAATTTTTTCAAAAATTTTAAGGTTGTGATTCATGACAGGACTTAGTGGAATAGTTTATCATGTAGAATTTCTGTTTTAATTTGTCTCTTTGTCTTCACCTACTGTTCTTGCAAGCGGTGCCACAATTAACAGTAAAGTCCTTGGTTCAGAGGATTTGTGTAAGGGAAGCTTTTTCTTATGAGAACACCTAAAAAACAAGTCTGTCTATAATTTTTTAAGCAGGTTTATCACTTTTGTCAGTGCATATTTATAAAGCAGCTTGTGAGGACAAAGAAGCCACACCGTGAGTACAAGCAGCTTGAATTACATGAGAATGGGATTTTTGAAAAGTCTGTAACTCCAAACCACAGGAAACAAATAGGGGAGTGAATGTAACAACAAAAGCAGTGCCATTTAACATCTGGCAGTAGTATAATGTGCATTTTGGCAACATATTTACGCTTGGGAGTCTAAAAAGTAGAAGTCCACAGTTGCCACAAGCATTTATGCAAGGGTTTACAATCATTGCTGGAAATCATTCAATGAAAGACATTTCAGTGCTTATAAAAGGTGATCTTCGTTTTCCATTTTTATAATATTTCTTCTAAATAACAAGGGAGCTTTCAGTCTTGAGTTGCTTTTGCTTTGTTAGTAGGTTAACAAAGAGAAAAATAAAACCTAAAAAACCCCAAAATGATCACTTTACCTTTGCTTACTGCATTGTATTTTCTCCAGATCACAACAGGGCGCTTTTCAGTACAGCCAAATCTCTTCTGGAAAATGAAACAGTCTCATACCCAATATTCAAACAACAGAGATGTGCAATCTGTCAATGGTCAGAGGCAAAGTGTTGCACAGCTGAAAACACTGCAAGGGAGAGATATGAAGCCAGCAGTAAAAATAGGATATAGCAACCAGTGTACCTTGTCTAATGCATTCTAAACAATATGTTGATGTCTAAGACGCTGCTCTTAAGTTTGTGAGTCATACGGTGCATTAAGGAAAATTATTACCCCTCCGTACTAATATTTTGTACCTTACAAGTGTACAGATGTACTTTTTCACTCAAAATCCCTCAACTTCCACTTCTGTATGCCTGTAATCCCTGAATTTTTGGAGGGGCCATGAGCAGATTTTTGCCAGGTTTGTATTTAATCCTGAGTGGGATAGGCAAGGAATCATAGAATCATGGAATCATTGGTTTGAGGTAAAAAGGACCTTAAGGATCATCTTGCCCCACAGGGAAATGATCCCTGGAGAGGTGATTGATCAATTATGATGTTGTAATTTTTAGTAAAATGTCCCCATTCAGCAGTTGACATGTCCTGAAGAATTATGAGTCATATGCTTAGATTGTTTTTTTCCCAAGCTGTGATTAGTATTAAGGAAGTCTGAGTCTGTGTGTGTCACAGTCTCATGCATGTGTTCAAAAATTACTTATGTCTACTAAGTTTTTGTCCAAGGAATGAGGAGAAAAAATGACATAACTATACTATTCATCTTTTACTTTTGTCTCAGGAACTGGAGTAATACCTCTGCCAACATTTT
>NW_026627240.1:0-1211 GCF_030028575.1 Malurus melanocephalus
AGAATTGTGTCCCACCTATAGAGCCTCTCTAGTCCCCACCTAAACCAGAAAAAAAACTCTGACTAATAAAGCCTGGTACAAAACTGCTGCTCTCTCCTGGTACACACACACAGAGAATTTTTTGTGTCCCACCTGTAGAGCTCCTTTAGTCCTCACCTAAACCCTGAATCAGAAAAAACCTGTGACTAATAAAGCCCGGTACAAAACTGCTGCTCTCTTCCTGACACAGAGAATTGTGTCCCACCTGTAGAGCCCCTTTAGTCCTCACCTAAACCCTGGACCCAAAAAAACCTCTGACTAATAAAGCCTGGTACAAAACTGCTGCTCTCTCCTGGTACAGAGAATTGTGTCCCACCTATAGAGCCCCTTTAGTCCTCACCTAAACCCTGAACCCAAAAAAAACTGTGACTAATAAAGCCTGGTGCAGAACTGCTGCTCTTTTCCAGACACAGAGAATTGTGTCCCACCTGTAGAGCCCCTTTAGTCCCCACCTAAACCCTGAACTCAAAAAAAACTCTGACAAATAAAGCCTGGTACAAAACTGCTGCTCTCTCCTGGTACACAGAGAATTGTGTCCCATCTATAGAGCCCCTTTAGTCCCCACCTAAACCCTGAACTAGAAAAACTCTGACAAATAAAGCCTGGTACAAAACTGCTGCTCTTTCTGGTACACACACAGAGAATTGTGTCCCATCTATAGAGCCCCTTTAGGCCTCACCTAAACCCTGAACTAGAAAAACTCTGACTAATAAAGCCTGGTACAGAACTGCTGCTCTCTTCCAGACACAGAGAATTGTGTCCCACCTGTAGAGCCCCTTTAGTCCTCACCTAAACCCTGAACCAGAAAAACTCTGACTAATAAAGCCTGGTACAAAACTGCTGCTCTCTCCTGGTACAGGGATTCACACACAGAGAATTGTGTCCCACCTGTAGAGCTCCTTTAGTCCCAGCCTAAACCCTGAACCAGAAAAAAAACTCAGACTAATAAAGCCTGGTACAGAACTGCTGCTCTCTCCTGGTACAGGGATTTACACAGAGAATTGTGTCCCACTCCAGCAGTGCCCAGGATTGGGACAGGGAGCAGAGTTTAAATGTGCCTGAAGGGACATCTGGACAATCCCTTTTCCCCAAAAAAAAGAGAAGGGGACCAGGCTGGCACCTGCAGGGACCCCAGCAAGAGATAACAGTGCCTGAAAAACTGAAACCATGGC
>NW_026627240.1:4235-5285 GCF_030028575.1 Malurus melanocephalus
CCCAATCCCGAGGGTTTTTGGGGCACTGTTTTTACCCAATCCCGAGGGTTTTTGGGGCACTGTTTTTACCCAAACCCGAGGGTTTTTGGGGCACTGTTTTTTCCCAATCCCGAGGGTTTTTGGGACACTGTTTTTTCCAATCCTGAGGGTTTTTGGGGCACTGCTTTTATCCAATCCCGAGGGTTTTTGGGACTCTGCTTTTCCCAATCCCGAGGGTTTTTGGGGCTCTGCTTTTTCCAATCCCAAGGATTTTTGGGGCTCTGCTTTTTCCAATCCCGAGGGTTTTTGGGGCACTGTTTTTCCCCAATCCCGAGGGTTTTTGGGACTCTGCTTTTCCCAATCCCGAGGGTTTTTGGGGCTCTGCTTTTCCCAATCCCGAGGGTTTTTGGGGCTCTGCTTTTCCCAATCCCGAGGGTTTTTGGGGCTCTGCTTTTCCCAAACCCGAGGGTTTTTGGGGCACTGTTTTTTCCCAAACCCAAGGGTTTTTGGGGCACTGTTTTTCCCAAACCTGAGGGTTTTTGGGGCACTGCTTTTCCCAATCCCGAGGGTTTTTGGGGCACTGTTTTTACCCAATCCTGAGGGTTTTTTGGGACACTGTTTTTACCCAATCCCGAGGGTTTTTGGGGCACTGTTTTTACCCAATCCCGAGGGTTTTTGGGGCACTGTTTTTTCCCAAACCCAAGGGTTTTTGGGGCACTGCTTTTCCCAATCCCGAGGGTTTTTGGGGCACTGTTTTTTCCCAAACCCAAGGGTTTTTGGGGCACTGTTTTTCCCAAACCTGAGGGTTTTTGGGACTCTGCTTTTCCCAAACCCGAGGGTTTTTGGGGCTCTGTTTTACCCAAACCCAAGGCCCAGGGAGCTCTGTAGGATTTTTCCCCAGCTCAGCCTCACCATTTCGGGAAATGTCCAGCTCCACCAGCTGCATGAAGTTTGCCACCTCTGGGGGAAGCCTCTGGATCTCATTGTCACTTAGGCCCAGCTTACGCAGGTTCAGGAGCCTAAAGAAAGGCTGGGACAGAGGGGACACAGCTGAGTCAGCAGAAATTCTGG
>NW_026627241.1:0-1371 GCF_030028575.1 Malurus melanocephalus
TTTTCCTGCTGTGTGACACTGTTCTTGAGGACTGAGCAGCAGGAGGAAAAGGCTCTCTGCCAGAGGTGGCATCAGGATTTACATTGAAGACAATGCCAAAAAAATAATAATAATAATTATAATAATAATCAAAGGGAAAACGTT
The DNA here is from genome assembly GCF_030028575.1 of Malurus melanocephalus. Taxonomy (NCBI): domain Eukaryota; kingdom Metazoa; phylum Chordata; class Aves; order Passeriformes; family Maluridae; genus Malurus; species Malurus melanocephalus. The sequence goes on from NW_026627241.1 coordinate 145, forward strand.
TGGATGTGCTGAGAGAGGAGAGAGTGATTGGGAAAGTTGCCCTGCAGAGGAGAGATGTCATTGACAGTTTCTTTTACTAATGCTCTGCTCCTGGACGCTCCCACTTTGATTTCATTCAATTACTGCTTTCATGGGATTTCTATTTTTGKTTTTYTTYKGTTTTTTTTTTTAATGAAGACGTTATTAACACGCCCTTCTCGTTAAGGAACTACCCCYGTGACCTTAGAGTTGGTTTTCCAAAGGATGTGATTTTTTTTTTTAGTAGCTGATTGTGGAAATGGAGAGGATGCCAAGGCCTGTGTGTGTCACCTGGAGGAAAACTGGGGAAAAAATCTGGAATTTTGCCTTCCTGATCCGTGTTGGAGCACGCTGGGGATGGAAACAACTGTTTGAGGATCCCCAGGATTTCCCTGGCGATGAGATGGATCAAATTTTGGGGGGGAGGGAGTTGGGGGCAAAGTGTGACTTGGCTGTTCCTCTTTGTGGTTGTGATGTGGAAATGGTGCCCGGTCCTGCTGTTGTGTGTTGCTGTCGGTTTAAGTGGAAGGTGCTGAGAGCTGGGATGGCCATCGAGCTTTTTTCCAGCCCTGATTGTTCCTCAAGCCTTACTGCCCACCTGGGCAACCCCCAAAACCCCCTGGGCTTTTTTTCCAGGAGCTGCAGAGCCCCTGGATCCCGGAGCGAAGTCTGCTCTGGGATGGGGTTCGCTGCGATTGTCGTTGCAAAAAATTAAAAAAAAAATAAAAATACCCCCCCCAAAAAAAAAAAATCTGCAAATGAGCCAACAGAGCCTTTTGTGCTGCTCCTCGTTTTGGGGCTGAAGAACTGTGAGGCCTTAAGGGGTCCCCGGTGGGAACTGGATACCACCCTTAGTTTTAGGATGAACACAAAGTATCCGGCCCTAATCCCGAAAATTCCCAAATGGGGTGAACTGGTTGGGTGCCATTCTTTTTTTTGCTGTTGTTACACTGAATCAAATCAGCCTTCCTGAGGATTTTGGAACTCTTCCCACCCTGTTGAGCTCCTCCTGAAGGAAGGAAGGAGTGAAGCTCTGGCCAGGCTGATTTTTGCTTGTGGAGGACAAGCATTTCATTCCCGAGGGTGATGCTTCATTTTTGAAGTGTTCAAAGCTCTGCTCGTGCAAAAGTAAAGATGAACTCAGTCATTAAAGTTCTGTGTGTTCCCAGCACTTTGTTTCATCTGAGAAAAAAAGACACAAAAAAAAAA
>NW_026627241.1:5211-5699 GCF_030028575.1 Malurus melanocephalus
CAAAATCTAAATTATGGGGGTGAGGAGGCAGCAGGAACTCCCTGTGGGGGGAATAAAGGGGGTTTTGGTGCGTTTGCCATGAAATAATTGTGATAATATTTAACAATATTCAATATTTAAAAGTGGAGGGGTCAAATTCTGCTTTGTGGGTCTGGGCACGTGGATTTTTTTGGGGAAAAACTCAGAGAAAAGCTTCATCCTCGGCAGGAGGAGCCTTGACTTGAGCAAACACCCGAAATGAAGGATAAATAAACTCTGTGGGTGGATCCGAGGGGCCCCAGTGCTCTTGGGGTGTCCCAGAGGGGTGGGGATGCTCCTTCCCCACCAGCACCCCGAGGGCTGAGCTGTGAAAAATCAGAGGTGACAACCTGGGCACCTTCAGGAGTGGGGCAGGTCCTGGTGACCCCGGAGTGAGGGAGGACAAGGGGACAGCAACCGTGGAGGTTGGGAAAGGGAAAAGGGGATGGAGGTGGGTGTGAGCATCACCC
>NW_026627242.1:0-1665 GCF_030028575.1 Malurus melanocephalus
TTCCCAGGAATTCGGGGGCTCCGGGAAGGATTTTATTGGGATTGGGAAGGGTTGGGGGGAGGGGAGGGGGGCCCTGCCCCGGACCCCCCCTCTTCTTCCTCCTCTTCCTCTTCTTCCCGTTTTTCCGGCTCCTTTTCCCGATTTTCTGGTTCTTTTCCCCATTTTTCTGGTTCCTGTTCCTGTTTTTCCCGTTTTTCTGGTTCTTTTTCCCAATTTTCTGGTTCTTCTCCCTGGTTTTCCCATTTTTCCGGTTCCTGTTCCCGTTTTTCCGGTTCTGGTTCTCGTTTTTCCCAATTTTCCGGTTCTTTTTCCCATTTTTCCCATTCCTGTTCTTGTATTTCCCGTTTTTCCAGTTCTTTTTCTGGTTCTTTTTCCCGATTTTCCCGTTTTTCTGGTTCCTTTTCCTGTTTTTCCAGCTCTTTTTCCCATTTTCCCGGTTCCTTTTCCCGATTTTCCCGATTTTCCGGCTCTTTTTCCCAATTTTCCCGTTTTTCCGGTCCTTTTTCCCGATTTTCCCGTTTTTCCGGCTCTTTTTCCCGTTTTTCCGGTCCTTTTTCCCGATTTTCCCGTTCCTGTTCCCGTCTCCTCCTCACTTCCCTCCGGAGCCGTTCCCGGAGCAGCTTCGCCGTCGGCTCCAGGCTGTGCTGGGGGCGGAAATTCGGGAATTTTGGGGAAATTTCCCCAAATTTGGGCATTTCCCCCTCCCCCCCAATGGTGGGAACGGCAGGAAAGGGGAAAATCCTGAGATTTGGGGTGAAAACCTCGGGAATTTGGGGAAAAACCTCCAGGATTTGGGATAAAACCTCTGAAATTTTGGGAAGATCTCTGGAATTCAGTGGAAAACCCCGGAATTTTGGGGAAAAGCCCCGGAATTCGGGGTCAGGGAACGCCCCCCAGGATTTTGGGATCCCCGAATTTCCCCCTCCCCCAACCCGGAGTTAAACCCAAAAATCAGAGACCCCAAAACGAGGGGAAACCCAGGAAATTCATGAGAAAACCCACAAATTTTGGGGAAAACCCCTAAATTTTAGGGAAAAACAACAAATTTTGGGGGAAATACCCAAATTTTGGTGAAAAAATGCAAATTTTAGGGAAAAACTGTTTTGGGTGGATTTTTTTTTACCCCAAAACAAGAAGAAACTCCAGGAAATCCAAGGAAAAACCCTGGGAAATTCAAGGAAAAACCCCAAATTTTAGGGAAAAAACCACAAATTTTGGGGAAAAAAAGCCCAAAATTTGGGGGGAAAAAACTGGTTTGGGTATTTTTTTTGACCCTAAAACCAGAAGAAACCCTGGGAAATCCAAGGAAAAATCCCCAAAAATTCAAGGAAAAACCCCAAATTTTAGGGAAAAACCCCAAATTTTCGGGAAAATTTCAGGAAAAAAACAGAAATTCAGGGTTGGGGATGCCCTAAAATTTGGGAAGCCCCAAAATGTGTGAATTTGGCCCAAACCTGCAGCACGTGCAGCCCCCCCAGGCAGACGACGGCGATTTCCCGCAGCCCATCCCCCGTCAGGTCCAGCGGCTCCAGCGCCAGCAGCGGCGACGGAAAACGCCGGAGCCACAGGGGCTGGAATTGCCCAAATCCGCCGGAATTCACCCCAAAATATTTGTAACACAGCAGCTCCTGCGGGAAATGGGAAATGGGGGGGTTTGGGGGGAAA
>NW_026627242.1:3660-4637 GCF_030028575.1 Malurus melanocephalus
GTGTTTTTCCCATGGGAATTGTGGGTTTTTCTGGGAATTTTTTTGGGAATTCCAGGTTTTCCCAGGGATTTTTTGGGGAGTCTGTGTTTTTATGTGGGAAATGGGGATTTTGATAGGGTTTTTTTGTGGATTCCAGGTTTCCCAGTGACTTTTTGTGGATTTTGGGAATTTCCCGGTGATTTTTTGTGGAATTTTGGGAATTTCCCGTTGATTTTTTGGGAATTTTGGGAATTCCAGCTCTCCTCACCGTGGGGCTCCGGCGGCAGAGGGAACAGCAGCACCGTGGAGATCGGCCCGTCCTGCTGGAGACTCCAACTCTGCAGCACCGCTGCATTCCGGGGAAAAAAACGGGAAAAATAATGGGAAAAATGGGAAAAAATGGGAAAAATGGGGAAAAAATGGGAATTGGGGCGGGATTGGGGCCGGGATCCCCCAAATCCTCCCCAATCCATCCCAAACTGGGAATGGGGAGGGAACTCTGGGAATTCGGGAATTGTGGGGTTTTCTGGGAAAAAAAAAGGGGAATTGGGGAATTCTGGGAATTGGGGAATTCAGGAATTTGGGAATTGGGAAATTTGGGAATTCAGAAATTGGGGAATTTGAGAATTGGGAAATTTGGGAAATGGGGAATTTGGGAACTGGGGGATTCAGGAATTGCGGGAATTTGGGAATTTGAGAATTGAGGAATTTGTGAATTCAGGAATTTGGGAATTTGGGAAATGGGGAATTTGGGGATTCAGGAATTTCAGGAATTCAGGAATTGAGGAATTTGGGAATTTCAGGAATTCGGGAATTGGGGAATTTCAGGATTTCAGGAATTTGGGAATTTTGGGATTTGGGAATTTCAGGAATTTCAGGAATTTGGGAATTTCAGATCAGGTGATGTCACCTCCGCTCTGCTGCTCCACCCGAGCCACGCGCACGAAGCCGCTTTGGCAACCGAGGGCAGAGAGACGGTGGCCACAGGGGAGAGACTG
>NW_026627243.1:0-1038 GCF_030028575.1 Malurus melanocephalus
AATTTTATTCTCTAATGTTCATTCCATTCCCATCTCCAAGGCACCCGGGCTTCACCTGGAATTGGGTTGCAGGGACTATAGGAACTGGAATCCCCCTCCCCATCCCCAAGAACCCCCTGRAATTGGGTTGAATCTGCCTGGAATTGGGTTGGAGAGACTGTACTGTCTGGAACTCTCCCCCGGATCCCCATGGAATTTGGCTTAACCCACCCACAATTGACTCAGATCCCCCTGGAATTGGGTCAGACCCGCCAGCAATTCAGTTAGATCCATCCAGAATTGGGTTGAATCCACCAGGAATTGGGGTTAATCCCCTTGGAATTGGATTTGAATGGTGTTGGTGCTGCTGTAGAGGCTGGATCCAGGATCATCCTGGAATTGGATCAGATCCACTTGGAATTGGGCTGGATTCCCCTGTAATTGGATTTTTGGTAATACTCCCTCTGGATGATGATGTGGGGCATTAGGAACAAGGAATTCCAGGGGGTCAGAGCACAAAAATCCCTGGAAAATATGAGATTTCCACCCAGAATTGTGGGGAAAGGGGAGTTGGGAACGCCCAGTTCCCCAAATCTTTGGAACAAGGGGAAACATCCAGCCCCCCACAATCCTGCGAACAGGGGAGTTTGGACACTACCAGAACCCCAAAATCGTGGAAAAAGAGGTATTTGAGCACCCTCGGTTTCCAAAAATCCTGGGAACAAGGGGTTTGGGAAATACCAGATCCCCCAAATTATTGTGGAAAAAGACGAATCTGGCCACTCCCAACCCCAAAAATCATGGAAAAGCGTAAAAATCCTGAAAAAAACAGGAAGTTGGGAATGCCCTTTCCCATCCCCTTCCCCCACCCAAAAAAACCAAAAAAGAAGGTTGGACCCTATGAACCCTCCCGATCTTCCYTCTCCCATGGATCCAAGGCACCCCAAATCCCAACCCTGTGGCTCCAGGATCCCCCATCTTGGACCTTTCAAAGGCCTGGCAGGGTCAGGGCCAGCAGCAGCACCCAGGGGACGCTCTGTGTCCCATCCATGGCGCCTC
>NW_026627243.1:3353-4809 GCF_030028575.1 Malurus melanocephalus
CTGTCACTCTGTCCCTGCCCGGCTGCTCCCAGTGTTCCCAGTAAAGCTTAAAAACCAAATAGTAAAGACTACACAACATTAGACTAATGAACATTAAACCAAAGAAGTTCTGTGTGTTTTGACTGTATAAAGTTTTTGGAAAATCTTGTAAAATCCATGTGTCTCTGCATAGCCAGGCTGAGATAGCTGAAATTATTTATGTGGCACATCTCAGCCAAAAAATAAAGCAATGCCTTGCCTCTCTAACATTCAAAACATTGTTGGAGGGTTTTTGTTTTCCCACAATTTCGGTGAAATGGTCGTGTCATTCCCAGGAATCCTTGTCCTGCTCCTGAGGGGTCCCTCCCTCAGGAACAGGCTGTTTCAGCAGGGATGCCGCACAGGCCCACAAGGCCCACCAGGAGCCACTTCCACGGCTCTGCAGGGGCTTCGCACGGGCTCAGGGTCTCTCTCAGCATCCCCTGCTCCAGCCCGGGGTCCTGCCGGGGCTGCAGGGGGGTCTCTGCTCTATCCCGGACTCACCCACAGCGGTTCCTTTGCCTCCTGCATGACCCGGGACAATCTGGAGTCTTTCCACACCTGACACTTGAAGAACGCCTCAGGTGAGCACTGGTCCCCTCAGGGATCCCTTTATGTACTCTGTGCAAAGTCCGAATCTCACTCCCATTGGCTGAATCTCCCACTCGAAGCCCGCCCCTCAATTCCATTGGCTGAATCTCTTGCCACTCCTCAGTCTCTCACACTGATTGGTCAGAGAGGAGATTAAAGGACAATTCCCCTCAGCCCTGCATCGCTTCGATTTCCCTCAAGAAGGGAAAACAGCCCCAAACCCCTCAGGCTGAGCGGAGGAAGGGAGGAGGTGCTGGCAGAAAACTCCCCAGATCGCTGTTCCCCAGGCTGAGAAGAACAGACCGAACCAAACGGAGGTGGCACCCCCAGCAGCGCCTCTGTGCCGGCCCAGCTGAAGCCTCGCTGGCTGCTCCAGGGTGCACGGGCAGACTGGGAGCACTGGGAAGGGGCCCCGGCTCGGGGCGCAGCCCCCGGGGCAGCCCCACGGCCCCCACGGCAGCTCCAAGGCTCCTCCAGCCGGGATGGAACGAGGGAAGGGGAGCAGGGAAGGGACGGGGCTGCCGCTGCCGAGGGACAGTGGTATACTTCACAATCATTTAATAAAAAAACCCAGAATTATAAAGAATACAAGAATAACAGCTTCATTGGCACCGTAAATCCTGATGGGAGTGACACAGGGACCTCTCACAGAATCCTCTCAGTTGAATGGGACTCTCAAGGATCGAGTCCAACCCTTAARAGAATGGCYCTTGTGGGGTCAAATCACAGCCTTGGCATTACTGACACCTTATCCCAGTAAGGTCCCATTCCTAAGGCAGTACAGCTTTCAGGATTGTACCCACTGGGATGTGAATCCATATACATAGACAGAGTATAAATACAAAGT
>NW_026627244.1:0-1166 GCF_030028575.1 Malurus melanocephalus
TCTAGAAGCGATTTCAGCTTATCTGACCTCCCCGCTGGCTCATCCTCTGCTCACCAGTTCATTGCACAGACACCAGTTCCCTTCCCAGGCAATCCCAAATCCCAGGAATCATTCTGCAGCCCCAGTTTATTCCACAAGCACCAGTTTGGTGCTGCTCCCAGGCAATCCCGAATTGTGGGATTTATTCTCCAGCCCCAGTTCATTCCACAGGCACCAGTTTCCCCTCCCACCAGTGATGGATCCCCTCCCACGCAATCCCAAATCCTAGGATTTTTTATTCAGCTCCAATTCATTCCACAGACATTCAGTTTCCCCTCCCAGCGGTGATGCAGCCGCTCCCAGGCAATCCCAAATCCTGGGATTTGCCCTCCAGCCCCAGTTCATTCCACAGACATCATTTTGGTGTCACTGCCAGGCTATCCCAAATCCTGGGATTTTTTTATTCAGCCCCAATTCATTCCACAGACTCCATTTTCCCCTCCCAGTGGTGATGGAGCTGCTCCCAGGCAATCCCAAATTGTGGGATTTGCTCTCCAGCCCCAGTTCATTCCACAAGTACCAGATTGGTGCTGCTCCCAGACAATCCCGAATTGTGGGATTTTTTATTCAGCCCCAGTTCATTCCACAGGCATCAGTTTGATGCCACTCCCAGGCAATCCCGAATCCTGGGATTTGCTCTCCAGCCTCAGTTCATTCCACAGACATCATTTTGGTGCCGCTGCCAGGCTATCCCAATCCCGGGATTTTTTATTCAGCCCCAGTTTATTCCACAGACACCAGTTTGGTGCTGCTCTCAGGCAATCCCAAATCCTTGGATTTGCTCTCCAGCCCCAGTTCATTCCTCAGGCAGCAGTTTCCCCTCCCAGGCAATCCCAAATCCCAGGATTCGTTCTCCAGCCCCAGTTTATTCCACAGACACCAGTTTCCCCTCCTAAACAATCCCGAATTGTGGGATTTTTTATTCAGCCCCAGTTCATTCCACAGACACCAGTTTCTTCTCCCAGTAGTGATGGAGCTGCTCCTAGGAAATCCCAAATCCTGGGATTTTTTATGCAGCTCCAGTTCATTCCACAAGCACCAGTTTGGTGCCGCTCCCAGGCATTCCCAAATCCCAGAATTCGCTCTCCAGCCCCAGCTGTGCCCCCACCCTGCCACTCTTCATTCCA
>NW_026627244.1:3165-4740 GCF_030028575.1 Malurus melanocephalus
GCTCCCCTGGTGTATTTGTGGATTTAAAAACCAGAGGGAGGYGAGGAGATGAACGGGAGGAGTCGGTGCAAGGCAAAAGCTGCCCTGCAGACCCCAGAGAGGCGACACCGGCTGAAATCCCAACCAAACTACAGGAAAAAGCAAAATCTGTGATTTTTTAAATCAATTTTTGTTCATTCTCGGCCTTCTCCTGCCCTTTTTTTCACTTCTTTCCTCCATATTTATGTAATTTTCCTCCCAGAACACGCGACAGGGCTGGGGCTGCAGGTGGGAGTGCTGGGAATTTTGGCAGCTCCTGTTTTATCCAAAAAATGAATGAGCATTTATCCAAATCCAGGATCCAGAGCAGCTCCCAGCTCAGTGGGGTCGGTGCCTGTCATGGTCTGAAAGCCAAGACACCCAGGAGAGGAAAAGAAGAGAGAAAACACCTAATTAACCCAAAGATTTATGGCTTTTAGATAAGATAAYGGATTGAGGGAAAGATTTCACGCTCCGTGATGGTCAGAACAGKCTGGAACTGAAKTTGCAAAATAGATTTATTRCTAAAACTACTAAGAAAGGATGCAAAATGGGAGGGGAAGAACAAAAGGGAGAGGGCAAATTTTTGAGGAGGAGGGGGAAAAAACCAGATGGTTTAAGACACTTATTTCTGTTCCTCTTTTCCTCATCCCTTCTGCCTTCCCGAGCACAAGGGATGTGAGTTTTTCTGGACCGTTCATCATCATGGTTTTGTTTTCCATCACCAAAAGAAGCAAAGTTCTTGTCTTGCTCCAAGCTGGTGGCTCTGTTTGGGCTGTCACACTCTGGACTTGGGGCCACCAGCCGGGCACTGCCCAGCTGCCACCTCCAGCCGGGTTTTGGGGTGTTTTGGGGTGTTTGTCCCTCTTTCCCAGTGCAGTTTTCCCATCCAGACTGTGGYCAGGGGACAATCAGCAGGGCCAATGTGCTCTGATGTCTTTCCCAATGATGAGGTTTGTGCCCTGATGTCTTTCCCAAAGATGAGATTTGTGCCCTGATGGCTTTCCCCATGATGAGATTTTCCACCATTTTTTTAATTACAGCACTAACAACCATCTACCTGTCACAAATGATCTGCGGGAACAGAACAGCGCTTCCCTGACACTCCCAGCTCCTTCTCTGGAACCGATCCTGCTGCTCCATTAACTGGAAAATAAACAAACCCACAGCCAAGCTGGCAGCGTGCCCGCTGCTGGGAACCTGCTGGAAGGGGAGGAAGATCCAATATTGCAATTAATAATTCCGCCGGGGTGTTTGGAGGAGCGTCACGGTGCCTCCAGCCTGTTGTGATGGTTTCAGTGCTGCCTTTCACACCCAGCCAAGAACTGCTGGGGACAATCCCAGCTCTTCCCAAGCTCATTCCCCATGGAGACCCAGCAGGATCTGCCTTTTTCCACCCATTAATGTCCTTTGAAGGGCTCCAAGGGGAAGCAAGGACAGCTGGCTCCACTCTCCCCATCTTGTTTCCCCGTGGAGTGTTGCTTTGAGGAAGAGAATTATTTTTAAGATTTTTTAAGAGATGAAGCATCACTCTATGGAAATAGGTTTAATGTATCA
>NW_026627245.1:0-1291 GCF_030028575.1 Malurus melanocephalus
ATTTTTATAGCAGCTTTTTGTGTGTTTCCATTTTTCTCACCAATCCCAGGATCCTAATTTATTATCCACCTTGCAGAAATTCMCATCTGAATGCCATTTTTCTTCATGCTACTTCCCATTCTCTGAGCTTCAGCCACAGCCAAATTTCCTCTGTATCAGGTGAGAATATCAGGCCCCAAACCTGACTGCAGGACACATTCCTGTTTGCAAGGCAGCTGCTGCCAAAAAGGTGACGTTGTCATTTGTTCCTGGTCTAGAAGGATGTGAGGGCTCCAACCATGGATGATTCCTCATAAACTGAAAGGAGCAAATTAACCTTCACCTTAAAAACATTATTCCTGCCTGTTCTTCAGTTGTTAGCATTTATGACACACTGTCACACAGAAAAGCCAAGCAAGCCTAAATTGTTCACAAAAGATGAGAAATAAAGTGGTTTTTACATTCAGAACACGCAAGGGATTGTCCGAGCTGTTTTTTCCAGCTCAGAGGGACACAGAAACAAATCAGCCTTTGAGAAATCCAGCACAAAACTTGATCAGGACCTGTGCAAGCACAAAACTCCACTTTGGTGAGGGGAGATAATATTGCACATACACACACCAAAACGCATGATTTTCCACAGAGTAATTAATGAAGGGGTGTCATCTTTCTTCAGAAGTCACAAATCTGCTCCTTATTTTCAGTGAAGTTGTTTTCAGCCTTAATAATCTCTCTTGAAGAAGAGGTCAGCAAAAGAAAGATGCTCCAAGACTCAAAACATAATTTCAGAGATTATTTTGGAATTATTCCTAAGTGGGGATTAGGGACCCAGAAGGATCTTAACCAGTTTGTGTTTCCTTACACAGAAACCTCATCRCTGCAGGAGCTCTGCAGGATTCAGCTCTCAGAGATCACAGCTGCATGCAGAGAGTGCTCATTGCTCCCACAGAATGTTCTCCTGGTCTGGGGAGTCACAAATCCCTCCGGGGATTTAAAACCTTCTCCTCCTTCCCTCATCCAGCATTCTTAAATTAAGGATGCATTTGCCCTGTAGCATTTTTGTTCCTATAGATGCCTTCATTAGAATTATGGCTTCAGCTAATAGACAAAAAATTTAGGAATAGAAGAAAGGGCAACCTGAGCACATAAAAGTAAACAGAGACAGGTAGAGGGGGTTCCTAATAAGATTTGAAATCCTGAGAAGTTTTTCAGGGTGAGTGAGATGGAAAGCCTCACTCAGGGAGCGTCCTGTGGGCTGGAATATATTTTCCTAACACACAGATTGATTTAACTAAACAAATCAGAGAAGAAG
>NW_026627245.1:3241-4776 GCF_030028575.1 Malurus melanocephalus
AGTTTTGAGGCACACAAAACTTGTGTGAGAGCAGGGCAGAAGTTTATTTCTGCAATACTCATCCCACAGGAAAAGCAAAGAGGGACAATGCCTCAAATTCTTCCAGCCAGAAATCGTCATTGTCAAGGAGAGTCTTCAAATCCAAGACAGCCTTCAGCATCATTCGCTGAAAAAGGATGAAGTTTGTGAAATTCAAACTAGAATTCACTTGAATGTGCATCCTTCGGAGTGTTTGTCTTTCTCTTTGCCCACAGGATCCCTGCTGGAGAAGGTTTGGGGTTTTTCAGCAGGACTAATGCTGACAGGATCTTTCTAAGAGGATTAAGGAGACCATGAAGAGCTCCTTGGGATGGRATTTATTTGATTACATTTAGCTGAGTATTTTCTCTGTGCAGCTGAACCTGTGCTGGTTGTTCCCTGTTTTCCAGCAGTCTCCAGGCACGGATCATCCACAGGGGGAAGGTAAAACCCACAGAGCACAGCAGGGAAGGACAGGAAATGCCATTTTCCTTCAAACATGTGCATGCCCCACTGCAAAATGTAGAAAAAAACAACCAAAAACACAGAAAGACAAGAGAAGCAAATAAGAAACAGAACAGAAATCAGCCACGAGTTTTGGGCACTCATTTCATGAGACACAGGATCACACACATAACCTAAATATGCTGTGAAAATCCCAGCAATTGGGCTGTATCAAAGGCCACACTTGCATTTCCACAGGACATCAGCAGAATTTTGCTGCAGAGCATCACCAGGTGGGAATATCATTAATTTTTGTCCWATCTCCAGCAGACTCATTAACCATAAGGAAACATTTATTTCCCTGAYTCTGATACAAATAATGAAGTTTTTATTCTGGCACCTCATGTTTCCCCCTCTATGTCCAGCCCTTTAAGATGTGACATTTCTTTCAAGGGGATGACAAGCTGGAGGAGTTCCAGCCAGATGACAAGAAAATGGATGAAGAGCAAGAAGATGGTGATGGATGTTGTTAAGGAATGTTGGAATCTATACTGGGGCTGTCTGGAGTTAATTACTTATCACCAGTCGTTGAATCTGCTGTAAGCTCTAAATTTTCAGGGATGTGTTGAACTTTTGAGCTTTTATCTGCTTCCCCAAAAAAGGGACAGGAGAGATGGCTGGAACTGGAAGATAAAGAAATTCCAATTATCAGCAATAAACACAATCTCATAGATAACAAAATAGACCCAGAGACCACAAAGAGACCTGATAAGCAACAGGAAGACCCAGACCCTAATATTATTATTGGTCTGAACTGCCATGTGAATATTTGCAAAGTCAGACTGTGAGGATGTAATTGCCAAGGAATTTCTTTATTCGGGGTCCCTCCACAAAGGGACRCAGCTYGAGCTGGTTCTGCTGCTGTGCCACTCCAATAAATCACTTTATTGGACTTAAAGCCCTCAATTTCACTATGGGATATAGGAGATTTGTCTGTAAAAGATGTAATAATAACCTTATTAAGAACAAGAATATCCAAGGTTAGAATCGAGGGGGACAAAACAGCACCAAAT
>NW_026627246.1:0-1066 GCF_030028575.1 Malurus melanocephalus
CCAGGTCGTGTTTCAGGAGGCTTTCAACCTTCCGAGCAACAATAAAAAAAAGCAAAATCAGGATTTTAATCAGTTGTCAAGTTGTGATATCACTATAGAAATGTTGCTAGAACTGACATAGTCCCTGCCCCTCTTGAAAGGAGCCAAGTGTGAAGTGTGTTCTCACCAGCTTGAGCTGTTGGGGCACAATCTTCCTTTCCAAGGATTTCAGCAGCAGCAGCAGCTGATCCTCCATTAACTCTGCAAAAAATAAACTGAGTTTGGATCCAGCACCTCCCAGAAATGTGTTGGAGGTTACTGGTAGGGTGGGAAAGAGTGAGCAGGGTGGGAAAGAGTGAAGAGGAGGGGAAGGGTAATCATTTCTTGTAGGAAATGCCTGTTTGGTCAAAAGTTCTTAGGATGTTTTAATGGAAATGATTTGTGCAGCCTCACTGTGAGTGTGATATTGCTGTTACACACAGGATCATGGAATACTGAGTTGGAAGGGACACACAAGGAAATTGAAATCCAACTCCTGTCCCTGCCCAGGACATCCCAACAATCCTGGCCTGTGCCTGAGAGCATTTTCCAAATGTTCCCTGAGCTCTGTCAGTCTTGTGGTCCTGCCCATTCCCTGGGAGCCTGGGGTGCCCCACCACCCTCTGGGATAAGAACCTTTCCCTGATATCCAACGCAGCTCTCCCTCCCAGACACAGCACCATCCTTAGGTCCTGTCCATGTCAGCTGAGCAGAGATCAGAGCTACCCCTCAGGAGGAAGCTGTGACCACAATTTGAGGGAGCAGGGAGCCTTGAAGGTGTCCAGAAGGGGTTTCTGTCCTCTCCCCTGATGGGACTCAGATGTAGATTCCAGTTGAGGAGGAGCAAAAGTATGAGAAGAAGGAAGGAGGGAATGACAGACCTAGCAGTCATCCCTGCCTCGATTTCCCTCTTAAAGACCCAAAGCCTCACCATGCAGAGCATCAAGGATGTAGGTGATTCCTTCTGCCAGCAGAAGGACATGATCTCTTGGAGTCTGCTGTAAGGTGCTGAACAGGTCTTTTAAGTCTGGGCTCTCAGTTTTCAGCT
>NW_026627246.1:5159-6209 GCF_030028575.1 Malurus melanocephalus
TGCAGAGCTCCTGTTGATAAATGGCACAAGGAGCACAGTTTGGGCTCTTTCTTTTCCTGCTCAGAAGGAAAGAGCCAGCGGGTGACCACCAGTGGGAAGTAACCCATAAATGTCCTTTTTATCCTGTTGCAGATCTGGATTATTTCCCATCAGAACTTGTGAGAAGGCAAGCTTATATAGCTGATGGTAAGTAATGTTTTAACAGTTTCCATTTGCACAAATTTTACCTGCTTTGGGGAAGATGGAATCTCCCAGCAGAAAACAAACCACCAGGAGGGATGCATCTGACTCTTCCCTGAGACATCAAAACTGCCCAAATTTCATATTGCTTCAAAAACACTCATACAAGTGTTTGAAACTCTGAGTTTAGAGCTGCCAGTGAACTCCTCATTCAGAAGTGACAGACTTGGTGTCCTTCTTGTTGGCAGGTCCCKCACAAGGAAAATTAGGAGTAGTGGTGACAGAAGTTAAATACTCCTGCAGAATTTTCCCTGAGCTGTCTCCTGACCTGCTGTTTACAGTATTAACCACCATCAAAGCTGTCATGAAAGACACGAACCTCCTWCAAGAGCTCAGCCAGAAAGTAAGTGAAGGTTGTCTTACTGCCAGTCTTCATAAGTACGGATATATCGATGAWRAYATTTCTTGCTCCTCAAGTYATCTGTCCYRTGCCACAACTCTCCAKCCAAAATTCCCTCACTCAGCACRTCTCTTTGCTCTGCACTAGCAGCRACCTCAGCCCTYASWTCCTGACATTTCTTTYCCTTGTTYCCCCAGATGGAAGAAGTTCCTGAGGAAAATGGTTATGAGCTGAAAACTGAGAGCCCAGACTTAAAAGACCTGTTCAGCACCTTACAGCAGACTCCAAGAGATCATGTCCTTCTGCTGGCAGAAGGAATCACCTACATCCTTGATGCTCTGTGTGGTGAGGCTTTGGGTCTTTAAGAGGGAAATCGAGGCAGGGATGACTGCTAGGTCTGTCATTCCCTCCTTCCTTCTTCTCATACTTTTGCTCCTCCTCAACTGGAATCTACATCTGAGTCCCATCAG
>NW_026627247.1:0-1595 GCF_030028575.1 Malurus melanocephalus
CATTCCTGATCCCTGATCCTTCCTTCCCTGCTCTGGCTGCTCCTGGATGGTGACAGGTCTGTTTTTTTGGCTGCAGTCAGAAAATCCCCATTGGAGGTGACTGAAGGTGTTCCCAAGGMTCTGCCCTTCTCCCAAATCCTGTTCCAACCTACCCTGGTTTCTACCTCCAACCCCGGCCTGGGGATCCAGGATTTTGGATTTTGATTTTTGTGGATTTTTTCTGTTCCCACCTTTCTCGGTTTCTGCCTCCAATCCTGGCCTGGGGCTGCTCTTGGGTTTTGATTTTTGTGGATTTTTCCAGCTGCTTCAAGGACAGCCCTGGCTCAGCCATGCAGTGTCCACACAAGGCCTCCACAGCATTCCCTGTCACCGCTTTTCCGTGGGAATCGGGCGCTCATGGTGCTCCTGAGGTCGGTTCTCGGGTGGGAATTTAGGAATGAGCTGGAAGGTGATGAACTCTGGAGCTCCATCCCTTCTTTAGAGGAATCCCGATGGAAAAAGGCTTTGGGAGGCTTGGGAAGTAACTTGCCAAGGAGGGGGATGGGAAAGGGGGTGGAAATGGGATTCAGGCTGGTTCAGRGACAATAATTTCTGTTGGAATTGTGCCTCTGTATTATCCAGATTAGAGCAGCTTCCCAGAACCTTGGCTGTGGGTTTAACTGAGAAAATCCAACTCTGCCCGGAATTCCAGTGCTCTGGAGGGGTTCTGAGTTTTTCCTGGAGATTCAGAGATTTGGGAGAGACTGGGACCCCCAGGGTCAGTCCAGAGGGGAGTTCAGTGAAGGAATCATTCCCTGGAGGGCTCCTCTCCAGAGTCTGTCATCCCACATTCATTTTGGGATTAGGTCACTGGGATTTTCCCTCTGGCTGCTCCCCTTCTTCCGGCCATTCTCGTGCCAGCCCCAAACCCTGGCAGGGTTATTCCATGAGCAGATTCTGCCCATGGACACCGCCCATGGTGCTTCTGGCTCTGAGAGCAACTATTTGGGGTTGGATGGAGAAATTCCCAAMTGGGAATTCAGGAATTGCAGCCATAAATTATCCTAAGGAACAAAATCCAAACAAAAAGCCTTTTTTTTTAGGGAAAATTCTCATGATTGTGTAAGGCAGACTCGGGATTTTGGGGAGGTTG
Organism: Malurus melanocephalus; assembly: GCF_030028575.1. Lineage (NCBI taxonomy): Eukaryota > Metazoa > Chordata > Aves > Passeriformes > Maluridae > Malurus > Malurus melanocephalus. Next base: position 1,133 of record NW_026627247.1, read on the forward strand.
GATGCTGGGAATACAAACATGGAAAAATGGCTGGATGGGGAGCTYCTGAACTTATGTGTCCAAGCCCTCATGGAATGCGGGAATCTGGGACAAACCCGTGCCTAAGCAGTCTCAGCAATTGGGAAAAACGGTTGGGACATTTCCAAGGRGAGCCAAAGGTGGGATCTTGGAATTTTTCCGAACCTCCCCTGGATTTTTGCTGCTGGTCCTGCTCCACTCTGATCCTCTCTGGTCACATTTTTKGGAGCATTTTGGTGGAAAAACAGGATTTGTGCTCCACAGAGCTCCCTGCTTTGTCCTGCTCTTTGCCAAGCAAAGACACAGGGAGTCTCCAGGAAAGGACATGGATCCAGCAGGAATTCCAACCGGAGTGAGGATAAGGGATGGAAAAACCGGGAGCTGCCGTGCTCCCATCCCTTGTGGAGCCACCGTCCCATCCCTGCAGGGAGCCAGCCCGGCCCTG
>NW_026627247.1:3379-4801 GCF_030028575.1 Malurus melanocephalus
TGTCAGTGAAGAGATCTCAGCACATCCCAGAGAGAGATTCCAGAACCTTCCAGAGATCCCAACACATCCCAGAGATCCCAGTATATCCCAGAGATCCCAGAACATTCCAGAGATCCCATGTTGGCCAATCCCATAAAAAGAGGTCCCAGCACACCCCAGAGAGAGATTCCAGAACAACCCAGAGATCCCAGCGCATCCCAGAGATCCCAGAACCTTCCAGAGATCCCATGTTGGCCAATCCCATAAAAAGAGGTCCCAGCACATCCCAGAGATCCCAGGCAAGACAATCCCATCAAAAGAGATCCCAGCTCATCCCAGACATCCCATCATATCCCAGAGATCTCAGGTTGCACAATCCCATTAAAAAAGATTCCAGCACATCCCAGAAATCCCAGAAGATCCCAGGTTGGACAATCCCATAAGAAGAGATCCCAGCTCCTTCCAGAGATCCCAGCACATCCTGGAGCAGACAGGGATGCAGCTGATCATGGCTGTGACACCGTTCCCACCCCGTCCGGAGCGGTCTGAGGACACAGTGGRAGCGGGAAAGGAGGGATTTGGGATKGGGAAGAGYCCCAGGAAGSCTCCAGGACGGGCTTTTCCCGGGATCTGCCCTCCCGCTCAGGGCGAGGGCGAGGCAGGAACGACACAGCCTGGCCATTTCCACAAGACCAGCTTTAATATCAGTCCAGAGAACGAGGAGAAAGCACAGAATCCATCAATGGGAAAAGAAGGAAATTCCAAAAATTGTCCCCAAAAAAATCCCAAAAAAGAAACAAAGCCGAGCCCACCCTGCCAGGCAGCGCCGCTCCCGGGCTCTCCAGGCACAGCAGGGGTGGGAGCAGGGCTGGGATGATCCATCGGGAGCCCCTCGGCTCCTCTCGGGGCTGCTGAGCTCGGCACTCAGCCCAACCTCGCCCGCACGACGCCACCGGAGCGACAATCCCGCAGCGGCGACTTTGGGGTCTCTTTTATCCTAAAACTCTCAGTCTCTCAGGGGATGGTGGATTCTGGGATGCTCCTTCTGCCACTGAAACCCAGGGACTGCAAAGAGGAACAGAGCTCGGGAATTCCGGTGCCAGGAGAAGCCCCGGTGCTCGGGATATTTGGGATGAGTCCTTTGGGATTTGCCGCAGCTGCTGCTGCTTGGGCTCGGACAATCCCATAAAAATGTCCTGTCCCTCCATCCCRTGTCCCAAATCCCTCTCCTGGAGCCCCTKTAGGCCTTGGAAGGGGCTCSGAGGTTTTCCTGGAGCTCCCCTYTTCCAGGTGAACATTCCCAGCTCTCCCATTCCCAGTTTGGAGCCAACACCGCCCCGGAGGAAAGGACAACAGGAGTCAGGTCCAAGGCGCCTCTCACTTTGGGCAGAGTATATTTAGAATTTCTGTTTTTATAGTCTTTGATATTATTTGAATGCATAG
>NW_026627248.1:0-1150 GCF_030028575.1 Malurus melanocephalus
ATTTTTATATTTCAGTTTTTCCCCTTTATTTCAGATATAATTTTTTTTTCCAATAGTGATGCCAACTATGACATGATGTCATGCATCACATAATATATGTAGATCATCAGTTAATATCTTTCTGGGTGTGACTGTGTATTTAATTAATTTTAGATAAATTAAAGCAGAGTCATTTTATATGAATAGTATTGATTTTCAGTTTTAAAAAATGTCAGTTACTGGGAGGCTCTTACTACATAAAAAGAAGAAAAACAATCATGTCTTAAAAAGCTCATACAGTGGTTAAAACGGACATAGAAGACACTGGAACACAAGACTGAAGTTTTTAGTCTTCCTGAGTTACTGTGGGAAATCAACGTCATTTTTCCTTAACTCCATWTTTTTTCTAAGTTAATGTCAAGGGTGACATTATACAATGCTCAGTAATATGCCAGCACAGTGAGTGCTGTTTTCACTTCTTACTTCTGRGTACAGCTATAGAAGTAATACATGGATATCAAGACAATTTCAATTGAAATTTTTGTTCTAACTGCCTCAAGAAACCTGTTAGGACTTAATTTTGTGTGGTGACATGAGTAATCAGTCAATAAACTTTGACATAAGAAAATCAACCTCCAAGCAACTTCCCCAGTGCACATTTCCCATCCCTCCCAAAAATTGTTAATGAATCTGAGAAACAGAGGTGTTACATAAGAATGGGTTTGTTTMGGGCATGTTCAGTTTTTTCCTAGTGTACGGTTCCTCTTCTGAAAATAATCCATCAAATCATTGATGTTGGGAAAAGTCTGTTGTTCAACACTGCCTTTGCAATGCCAACTAATATAATATTGGAGGTTTTGATACTGAGCTTTATTTTCCAGAATATATTGGGTTGTGTTTTAAGCCAGTGAAACAATTTTCTTTTGACATCCTTTGCTTTGTTAGAGCCATACTATAAAAGGTGTGACAGTGTCAGTTTTGGTATCACCACACTGAATAGGAGTCTTATTTGTTGCCATCTTTAGTAACTTGACTTTTTTTTATTCTTCACTCTTTGGCCTTTCTCTTTGTCATGATTTCTTTTCTTTTCTTTTCTTTTCTTTTCTTTTCTTTTCTTTTCTTTTCTTTTCTTTTCTTTTCTTTTCTTTTCTTTTCTTTTCTTTTCTTTTCT
>NW_026627248.1:2740-4805 GCF_030028575.1 Malurus melanocephalus
CAAAACAAAACAAAACAAAACAAAACAAAACAAAACAAAACAAAACAAAACAAAACAAAACAAAACAAAACAAAACAAAACAAAACAAAACAAATAAAATAAAATAAAATAAATCAATGAAAATTTTTAATTTTTTCCTTCAATTTTTACCCTAAGCTCGGTTTAGTTAAAAAAAATCTCCAACTTAATTTTAGGGAATTTGGGGAATTTTTATGGAATTTTGGGGATTTTTTGGGAATTTTGAGGCTGTTCAGAACAAATAAAATGGGAATTTATGGGCTTTTTTTTGAATTTCTGGATTTTTAGGTAATTTTGCAGGGAATTTTCACATCATTAAGGAGCAAAAAAAAGGGAATTTACAGATTTTGTTGGAATTTCAAGGATTTTTAGGAAATTTGATGAATTTTTAGGGAATTTAACAGCTTTTTAGAGAATTTGATGGATTTTTTTAGGGAATTTTATGGATTTGTAGAAAACCTATGGATTTTTATGGAATTTGACAAAATTTTTAAGGGAATTTTTGGATTTTTTTAGGGAATTTTGCAGGTTTTTCAGGAATTTTCAGGTCATTCAGAAACCAAAAAATGGGAATTTGGGGATTTTTATGGTATTTATGGGTGTTTGGGGAATTTTCATACCATTCAGAAGCAAAAAAAAAAGGGGGGATTTTACAAGTTTTCTTAAATTTAGGAAATATTTTGAAAATTAGGGTTTTTTAGGGAATTTTCACATCATTCAGAAGAAAAAATGGTGTTTAACAGAATTTTTAGGGAATTTGTTTTTTTAAAATTTTCATGTCATTCAGAAGCAAAAAATGGGAATTTACAGATTTTTTAGGGTGTTTTGGTATTTTTCAGGAATTAGGTATTTTTTTAAATTTTCAGGTCATTCAGCAGCAAAAAAATGGGATTTTGCAGAGTTTTCAGGGAATTTAGGGGGGGGTTAGGGAATTTAATGGATTTTTAGGGAATTTTATGATTTTGGGGATTTTAAGGGTTTGGGATTTTGGATTTGGGGATTTTGGGGATTGGGGATTTGGGGATTTTAGGGATTTGGGGTTTAGGGAAGTGGGGATTTAGTATTTTGGAATTTTTAGAACTTTTGGGATTTGTAATTTTTAGGATTTAGGATTTAGGAATTTTGTGATTTGGCATTTCAGGTGTCTCAGGTTTTCTTGCAGACCCAACACAGATCCCACGAACATCGCTTGTTCACTCAGTGCCTGTTGGGTCTCATGCCCCCCGATCCCACGAACATCGCTTGTTCACTCAGTGCCTGTTGGGTCTCATGCCCCCCCCTCCTTTTGGGGCTGCTTGGGGTCCTCTAGCCACACATCCCAAAATCTGGGGAAAAAACCCACCAAATCTCTTAAATTGTGAAATTCCAAAATCCCCAAATCCAAAAATCCCAAATTCCCTGAAATCTCAAATCATCAAAATCCCAAATCCCCAAAGTCTGAAATCAMAAAATCACCCAAATCCCTGAAAATCCCAAATCCCCAAAWACCMCAAATKCCAAAATCTTAAAAATCACAAAWATCCCCMAAATCCTCAAAATYCAAAAATCCCAAATTATCAAATTCCCCAAAATCCCCAAATCCCAAATAATTCCCAAATTCCAAAATCTCCAAAATCCCAAATCACAAGATCCCTCAAATCCCAAAATTCCAGAATCTCAAAAATCTCCAAAATCCTAAATCCCCAAAATCTCCAATTCCAAATCCTCACAACCCCAAATCCCAAATCCCCAAATCCTCACAATCCCAAATCTCCAATCCCCCAAATCCTCAAAATTCCAAGTCTTCAAAATCCCAAAATTACAAATCACAAAATCCCTTGAAAACCGTGGAAGAATTGGGATTTGGGGTTGGGGATTTAGGTTTTGGAATTTGGGGTTTCAGATTTGGAGGATTTTGGATTTAGGGAATTTTGGATTTGGGGAATTTGGGATTTGAGATTTTGGGGATTTGGGGATTTTGGAAATTGGGATTTGGATTTKGGGATTTTTTTGAGATTTGAAATTTTGGAATTTGAGATTTGGTATTTTTGGATTTTTGGGATTTGGG
>NW_026627249.1:0-4758 GCF_030028575.1 Malurus melanocephalus
TTTTTTTTTTTTTTTTTTTTTTCTCTTGAGAAAACGAGCAGTGATTAGCAAGGTAAATGCCAGGGTTCCTCATTTTCGAATTTGCATCTGAAAGTGAAGTGTATCATTCCATCAAAATTCCAGTTCTCTAGACTTAAAAGCAGAATCATGAAGAAGTGCTTAGCTGTTTAGTGCTCAGGGATTCCATGTTTTTTTTTTCCTGACATCATCTTACTATTGCTTTTTGAAAATTGCTTCATTATCCTCTGAAAAAAATATGTCACTTCACTAGATAGACACACTAATGTGGATTACAGTTGTATGATTATCTTTGTAAACAGTTTTAGAAAAAAATTGCTTCAGGAGCAATGAAGGAATAACAGAGAATAAGCTCTAAACTGGAAAGGGAAACCTAGGATAAAATAAGAAGCTGTGTATTGCCCAACAAATTTCAGCCGGCTGATAGGTGTTGAATGCTGCCAAAATCTCACAAAATGAGCAGTGCAGGTTTGCACATAGCTCAGTCAAATGACAATTTTGCACATAGGTGTAAGTGTGATTGTCAGAATGAAATTTTGCAGTTACACTTGGATATTGCAGCATTGTTCTACAGTGGCATTCAGCAAGTTTACCTATTTGACATCAATGTACTATATTTTAACTTAATTTTATTGGTATTCCTGAAACAAGACAACTTGAAATTTTTCTTATTTTCTGGTTGGTTAATTTTCTTTTTAATATTTTTTAAAGAAATATATTTATTGATTAAAATACAAACACCTTATACCATTTTATGATTCTGAAGGCAGAATCATTACCATGCTTAGTTGGTTTTGGTTGKTTTTTTGTGGATTTTTGTTTGTTTGTTTTTGTTTTGTTGTGTTTAGTTCTTAATTAACTCAAGATTCTGATATCAGTTTCATTGTCTGGTGATAGCAACAATCCATAGTTTTTCATGTAGAATGACACTACTCTGCTTTACAACAAGCTGCATGTTTTAATTACATATCCGTCTGGCAATTCAAACCATGAAAAACAAAAATAAATCACACTGCTGCTTAGGCAAGACATTGTCATTTTGATAACAAATATGTTATCATTGTACTGGAAATAAAAAAACAATGATTACTTCAAGAATAATGAGCAGCCAAGGTAATCTGAGCTTGTTGGTAGGCAAGGGGTGTGTGGCTGGGTCAGAGGGACAGAAGCACAGCAGGATCAAAGTTGCTGCTACTTTACATTGGTCCTGTGAGAAGTTTTGCCAATATCCCAGGGTTGATGTTCCCTTTGCTGGTTCAGGTGGCACATTAGAAATATGCTCAACACACACTGACAGATCTAAGTTTCTTTCAACAAGCTGTTTCTTAAGGATAAAAAGAAATTGTCTGTTAGCTTCACTGTTGAAATTCTTTCACCAGGAAATGAGGCTCCTGTGTTCTGCTTGGCCTAGAAATCTTAAAACCTGTGGCTTTTGCATCTTGGTAGAGCATCTGATTGTGATAGAAACTAGATTGTCCTCCAGACATTAGGATCTCAAAACACAGGAGTACAGTGCATAGGAATTTAAGGTCTTTCCTGATATGTTGTACAGGTGTTTTGTATGTATATTTTATTTAGATTTTTTCATCTGCCTTATCAACACAAGTGCCTATTTTTCTTCATTTTATGAAGAAAAATTTTGTTACTGTTCAAATTTTACACCAAATCAAAGAAAAGCCTTGTAGTATTTAGGAAGGCCTTAATCATATCTTCTTGGATTGATTGTCCTTAATGTTCTTTTCAGGTGTGCAAGGCTTAGAATGACTAAAGCAGGCACTTAAGGCTAAAAAAATCATGGATTAATTAATCACAATCAGGTTCATTTTATAAGAAAAATAAGCCTCATTTTCTTGTGCTTTCTAATGTATTACTAATGTCCCTTTCTTCTTTCAATGTCCTTCTCAGACTACAGATGCAAATTTGCCCTGTGTTTTTCAAAGGAATTGGATTTCATTTGAAAAATTGTTGCATTCAGTTTTTTACAATATTGTTTATATATTTTTAATGACCATTATGACACAAATTATTCCTGCTTATCTGGCATAAGGTGATCTCTACCACCTTATTTTGAAAACAAACCTGTAAGCCAAAACATTTCATGATCAAAGCTAACCAAAATCTGTTAGCCCCAGAGAAGAGTGTGCCAGAGAAACCCTACTCAGCTCCATCTTTCGAGCTTTCTTATTCAACTGTTCCTTTTTTTCTTAAGTAAATCATCCCCATAAGAATGGTATTAACATCAGGGTAAACCTGTAAAACATCAGGCTTACCCTGTACTGTTCCTGAGCAAATAGGAAATGGAAAGCAAGCAAGGAGATGAATGGTAGACACTGGTATGAGTTAGATGACCTATGCTCTGCAACCAGGTTTTGTAAAAAACAAAGTAAAAAATAATACAAAAAAAATTAAACCCAAATGTAGCAGAAGCTCTGTTCATATAATTGTTGCAACAGTTTCCTGATGAGAATGATTAAGGAATGAGTTTCAGGAAAAGCACAGAAAAATCAACATCTTCTGTTGTCCTCTCTCAGTTTCCAGGATCAGAGGTAAAACATGCACATACCAGCAGCCTATATTCAAGAAAGGAAGAAGTGACTTACTGGTTTTTATTGAAAGAAACATAAATATTATAGTTATTTCAGATCTTTGGACAAGAAAAGACCATTATAATCACTTAATTTGATTTCTTGAATGATATGGATCATAAAATGACATCAAATAATTCCTCTGTCATGCCTTTTAAAAGTTTTTATTTTGATTTCAACTAAATCTTACACACATTCTACTGATCCTCATGCATATATATATGTATCAGTGACTTATTCCTTTTATACTAGAATAACCATTTTGATTTTATGTCCTTGTTTAGATAAATGTCACACCCACACTGGCATTTTATTTTATTCTTTCCATGTAAAGTCCAGAAGTCAATTTAAGTACTCACCACTGACTTTTGGGTCACAATTTTTCGTCTTCTTATATTTCTTTCCCTAAACCCACTTTCCACAATTTTGCTGTCTTAAAATCTTTGCTTATCATCTTATGTTTCAGATTCCTTGCTCTATCTTCTATCTCCTGATCTTTGCTCCCTGTTGTTTTCCAAGCTTTTACATTTTTTTACTTCACCTTCTTAGTAGAAATGCTGTGAACACAGCTAGGTGAGACAGGTTGTTGTTTCAGTTTCTAAAGGTACAGTATCTTGCAGTAGTTATCAAAGGGAAAACTTTTTCAAGTTTAAAATTCTAAACTGAAGGAAGCTCAAAACCAGGCCAAAGTTGTTAGTCTTTCTCCTGAAGAAAATGTGTTACATTTTAAACAGCTGGATTTATTTACTGTATCTTACAATTCTGGTTGGAACTTGCAGATCTTAGTGCAAGAAGTTATTCTTTGAGTTAAAGGAAGTCCCATTGCTTTGAAATAATCCAGGGAAAACTGCTCCAAAAGATTTATGTTAAGGAAGTGGGTAGCTTCATTAACAACTGAAGGCATTTGTGAAACACATCTTCCTCTCCCAATAATAGAGACGAATTTGGGCATTTCTGTCGAAATGCACAGACTGGAGTAAATTTTCAGAATCCTTGCAGAATGACCCTGGAGTGATCAGAATTGGGGTTTTGTTAATCTTCTGGCTCAGATCCATATCCTGCATGTTATCCTTTTTCAAAAGACAGAACTTCCATGACAGAACATTCTGCCCACATAAAATCTAGGGCAGACTATGACTGCAGCTCAGAGGTACAAAAACAGGAAAGATTAATTATCAGGAGCACTGAGCAACGATCTTTATAATTTCTCTGCAACTTCGGTGGAAGCCAATGTCCATCCCTGATTCCAGGGATATCAAGCACAATAATTTTTTCACTAAAGCAATATTTACTTTGGTTGTGAACAGATAATATAAATGATAAAAAGCTATAGGTGAATCAGACAGGATAGTTGTATGTATGAGATATTCTCTAAGTTAAAGAAAAGCTATCTGCAGTAATGCTGTATTATAAAAAGAGGGAACATTACATATTCTACTATGCAATGCAGTTTTATGCTGGAAATAGATCAGAGTTTTTGTGAATGAGCTGCTAGGCAGAACAGTATTTCCAGCTCATGAACAGGTACATCCTGTTCAGCCTGTTGCTAGTTGTGGATGCTATTCTGAGGCTGCTCAGCCTCACCCATGTCATGGTTTAACCCCAGAGAGCAGCCAAGCCCCATGCCCTTGTCTGGTCCCATTCCCACCAGCGTGATCAAGGAGTAAAAGCCAGAGGAGTAAAAGTGAGAAGGGTAAAAGCTGAAAAAACCATGGTTGAGATAAAGACAGTTTAACAGGGAAAACAAAATCCACACACACAAAGAAAAACAAGAACTTAATTCACTGCTACTCATGGTCAGGCAAGTGTTCAGCCATCCCCAGGAGAGCAAGGCCCCATCCACTGTTACTTGGGAAGAGAAATGTCATCACATCTTCCTCCTTTTCCCCAGTTTTTTATACTGAGAATGATGTCATAAGGTTTGGAATATTCCCTTTAGTCAGTTGGAATGACCAATCCTGGCTGTGCCTCCTTCCAACCTCCAGTCCCCTCTTCAGTGTGGCAATGTGAAAAGCAGAAAGGTCTTTGCTCTATGCAAGCCCTGCTCAGCAATGACAAAAATATCTCTGTATTACCAGCTGTGAGTCAGCACAGACCCAAAATCTGGCCCTACAGCAGCCACTGCTAAGAAAATTAACTCTACCCCAGCTGATAC
>NW_026627250.1:0-647 GCF_030028575.1 Malurus melanocephalus
TTAAACTTAAAATACACGAAAGAGCTTGACCTTAACAAAACTTAAATATAGTATTACTCAAAGGTGACAGAACTTAACTGTAACAGAACTTCAATCTTAACAGTGCTTAAAAGTGACAGAATTTAAAATTCATAAAGTTAACAGATATGAAAATCTACAGGCTTTAAACTAAACCTTACTTAAATTTAAGAAAACTTAACTTTAATAACATTTAACACTTAATGGCACTTAATAGATAAACTAACTTAAAATACTTAGCAACTGATTTATACAGAATTTTCTATAATACAGTAGTGACTCAGTTATAGACTTAAGTTACAAATATAAAATTCTTAAGTTAGAATAACATTCCTTATTTGTTTGCTGCAGCACTTACACACACACAGACACACACAGACACACACAGACACAAAGAGTCTGTTCAAGGTATACCTGTACCAAAAGGTTACCTTGAATTCATCAAAGTAGACGCTTCGGACACTTTTGCATCTCTTCAGTTGATACCCTACAAAACTAAACTCAAAGTTGAGAGTGTTACTTTAAGAGTTTCAAGTACGACTGAATTTAAATCATTGACTTCACTGTTATAATAAAGCAACTAAAAATCTAGCAAACAGCAGTTAAACATCAATGAACAACATGCAAGC
>NW_026627250.1:3149-4755 GCF_030028575.1 Malurus melanocephalus
CAAGCATTTTTATCTACTTTCATAAGCCAGCCTCTCTATATGATTAGCAATTATTCATTGGTTAATTTAGCAGTCTGTCTATTACATCTCAGCATATGATTGGTATATTTGCAAAAGCGTGTTTTTGTATGCCGTGCAGTTTTCATTCAGCATTTTCAGCATTTTGCTCCTTCTTCAATTGTTCTTTTGTTCTTCAACTGCTCTTTGTTCTTGCTTCTTACTATGTTTCTTCTTCATGGTCAGTCGGTACATGTCACACTGCTGTAGTCACATCCTCCTCTTTCCCATCCTCTTCTATCTCATTCTGCTCTATCTTGTAGTCTGGGTTGCCCAGTAACAGCAATTTGTGACCTCATTCCCATAAAAACCTGTCTAACAGAGATCCACCTAACAGAGATCCTTCTACAATCCCTAGGTTCAGAGTACCCAGAGAAATTTCCTCTGATAGGGGAATACAATTTTGTGCACAAATTGTGCAAGCAATCAGTAAAATGTTCAGAATTCAGGGTAGATACACACCCCCTACAGGCCACAAGCTAGTGGTCAAGTAGAGAAAATGAACCATATGATTAAAAAGCAAATAATAAACATTTGTCAGGAAGCCTATTTATATTGGTACCAAACTCTGCCTATCRCCCTTGTGTGACTCAGGGTGAAACTTACATCAAAAGAAAAGATTAGCCCATTCAAAATTCTTGATAGTAGACCTTATGAATTGAATGCTATGTATAATGAAAAATTGGCTTAAGTATGCCATCAATATATTMGTGAATATTTAAAAGCAATAAACAAACAATTGCATCAGAAGTTTAAAACTCTGCTTGAAAATCAACTTWAGCAACCAGATCATAAATTACATACAATTGATCCTGGTGACTGGGTATATGTTAAGAATTTTTCAAATGATCCTCTAAAAGAGAAGTCGGATGAACCTTTTCAAGTCTTTCTGACAACTTCCACTGCAGTTCGCATTAAAGAGTGACCTACTTGGATCCACTGCTGATACCAAAGGACTGAAACTGAAACTCAGCTGTAAACTATGAATACATTGTTATGCTTTGTTTCTTTGCAGCAAGTTACTATGACCTTCAATGCTAATAATTATGTAGCTTTGCTTAGRTTCATAGCTAACCATACTAGAATAAGGAGTTGTTGGTTGCGTGGAGATGTGCAGCAGTTACGCCGGCTGCTGCTAAGAGTACCCTCTAACAATTAGACTGAGTTAAGCCCATATTCCCTCTACGAACATAGGCACCAATGTGGGAAGCCAGGTTCCCCTATGGGAACACCTCCTTTTCAGTTAACACTTGTTAATCAATCTGTTACCTACATAGAATCAAAGTTTGCAGGACCCAATTTTGGTTATTTTAATAACAATAGCAATTGGACCAAAACTGTCCCCCTACCATGGGTCTGGTCCAACATATCTTTGCTTGTTGCTTTATAACAATGGCATAACTATTTGTATGCCAGACACACCAATGACCCCTTTGTAGGGGCCGGAGGCGCGCATTACGGCCCCACAAGTCCCAAATCAGAAACCCAGCTAATTATTGCTTATGACTGAGTCCTGAGAAACTAAAGGGAGTGTTAACAGCCTGCATGG
>NW_026627251.1:0-1009 GCF_030028575.1 Malurus melanocephalus
GGGGAAATGTGGGCAGAAAAGCAGCCGGAGCAGGGCAATAATGAATGAAAACATTCCGGATTATGGGATGGAGCCGCACCGCGATCATTTCGGGGCTGTTTTTTCTCGGCCGCGCTGATCAAAGGGAGCATCAGCCCCAAATCGAGGGGTTCGGGCGCTCGAAGGGACCCCAAATCCGACACTTTCGGCCCGAAATTCCGCGGTTTTTCCCTTTTTTCGCTCTTTCCTTTTTGCTCTCCCATCCCCCAGAGGAAATCCCGGGATCAGCAGCCCCAAAGCCGAGCCCGGAGCTCCCCCAGCCCCAAAAAAAACCCTCAAAAGGGGCAAAACGACCCCAAATCCCAAAAAAAACCCTCAAAGGGGGCAAAATGACCCCAAATCCCAAAAAAAACCCTCAAAGGGAGCGAAACGACCCCAAATCCCGCCCGTGCGGCCGCTTTTGGGGTCGCGGCAGAAAAAGGAAACGCTGCGGGTTCGGGGAATGGGATCGGGGGGATTTAGGGACACCCCGACCCCAATTCTGATCCTGCTGGGAGCGGGACAAAGCTCCCCCCGAAGTTTTGGGGGATCCCAAAGCCTTTCCCAGCCCTTSCCGGGGTTTTTGGGGTGCCCCGAACCCCAAAGGTGGGAGCGGGCGGGGGCGGGAAGATGGAGGCGAACGCTGCTCGGCGGCGCGGCGCTAATTATGGCTGACAGGCGTTAATTAGGGAACGCTCGGGGGGGCAGAGCCGCATTTTTGGGGTCTCGGCAGGGTCGGGGTGGAGCAGGAACCAATGAACCCCCCAAATCCAGCGTCGCCCCCCAAAAAAACCCCACAGAGCGCGCTGCTCAATCCCCCTTCGCGCCGCCTTAAAAATTCCCGGAAAAAGCTCAATTTTGGTGCATTTTGGACTCGGTAAAAGGGGGGAAACAAAGGGATGCGCCCCCCCCCGCGCTGCGCCCCCAAAAACCCGCGATCCCTTCCCGCTCCGGCCCCATTTAGGGCCGCGTCCCCCAATAATTTTGGGGT
>NW_026627251.1:1354-3226 GCF_030028575.1 Malurus melanocephalus
GGGGAAAAAAGGGGGAGAAACGGGGGGAAAAGGGGGGAAAAGGGAGGAAGAAAGGAGGGATAAAGAGAGGATTTTCTCCCGAGGTGCGGCGAGAAAAAGAGAGGGAGGAGGGAGAGAAGAAAGGGGAGAATTAAAGGTTTAAAGCAGCCCTTTCTGGCCTCGCTCGCTGCTGGCGGCGCGGGTTTGGAGCCGGCAGGGATTGCCTCACCTCCCGCTCTGCGTGCCCGAGCAGCTCCCGAGCATCGCCCGGGCCCGAAAATCGCCCGAAAATCGCCTGAAAATCACCCCGGCCCCAGCGCTCCGCAGCCTCCCGCGCGGGCAAAGAAAATGGAATATGCGGGATAAATTCAATAAATGGAATATATGGGATATATGGGATAAATGGGATAAATTGAGTATACAGAATACATGGAATAAATGGAGTAAATTGGATAAATGGAATATACGGATTATACGGAATAAATTGAATAAATGGAATATACGGAAAATAAGGCCGAAAAATTAATATATGGAATGTACAGGAAAAAATTAATATTAAAAAAGGAATCCCCTGAATATATGGGATGTAAGGGATATGTGAGACATATGGGATAGAAGGGATAGATAGAAGGGATATATGGAAAATATGGGATAGATAGAAGGGATATATGGAAAATATGGAATATACGGGATATAGGAGATACATGGGATATAGGGGATATATGGATATATGGGACATATGGGATCGAGGGGATATATAGGATATATGGGATATATAGGATATACGGACTATATGGTGTATATATGGGATTTGTGGGATTTCTGGGGTATCCGTCCGGCCCCGCCTCCGCCCTGGCAGCTCCCCCGGGCCAGCCCGTACCTGGGAACGGTGATTTCCAGAGGTGCGCGGGCTGCGGTTGCTCCTTGGAGCAGTAAACCTGCCCGTCCCAGCCGTTGGACAGGGCCCAGTGCTGGTAGCCTTCCATGGGAAGCAAAGCCTCGTGTCGCGGCTCCGGGTGCGCCCCGAGCGCCGGCACCACCGACACGTCCAAATAGCCCGGCACGGCCTGGTACGAGCCCGGGAATCCCGGGTAAAAGGCGAACTCCTTGGCGCGGGCCGGCAGCTCCTCGGCCAGGGGCGCGCCCGCCTCGGGGAATTTGTCGGGCGGGTGGAAAGCGCAGGATTTCTGCTGCAGGTTCACCCCGTGCGAAAGGCGGCAGCCGTAGTAACCCCCCCCGAACGGGTACCCGTAACCCAGCGCCGCTCCCGACGCCGCCCCCGACGGGCACTGCCGCGCCGGTTCCGCGGCCGCCAGCTCCGCGTACGCGGCTCCCTGCGCGGCGGCGGGCGGCGGCGGAGGAGGAGGAGGAGGCGGCGGAGGCAGCGCGGAGTGCGGCATCATCTCCCGGCAGTGTCCCAAGCTCTCCATGCGCGGTTTGTCCCGCGGGGAATCCTCGCAGCGGCAGCCGAGCGCGTCGGGCCAGCGCGGGGGGAGCCCGAGCGGGGCCGTCATGTCATGCCGAGCTCCCGCCGCCTCTCCTTCCTGCTGTCCTTCCTGCTGTCCTTCCTCCTGTCCTTCCTCCTCCTCCTCCTCCTCCCGCTGGCCTGGCCGCCGCCTCCCGGCCGCCTCCTCCTCCTCCTCCTCCTCCTCCTGTCCCGCTCCGGTGCCGCCGTCGGGGGAAGCTCCGCGCCGCGCCCCGGGACCCCCCCACCATATCGGCCCCCAGCGCGCATGCGCCGCGCCCCCGCCGCCGCCGCTCCATTGAGAAATCCGCCGAGGCCACGCCCCCTCCGCGCCCCGAGGCCACGCCCATTCCGCGGTTCGCAAATCTGATTGGTGGAGAGCTCCGACCGCGCCCTCGCGCGGCCCCGCCCCGGGTTCCGCCCCCCTG
>NW_026627252.1:0-1192 GCF_030028575.1 Malurus melanocephalus
CACTCGGACAGATGGACACTCGGACACACAGATGGACACTCAGATGGACACTCGGACAGATGGACACTCGGACACACAGATGGACACTCAGATGGTCACTCAGACAGATGGACACACAGATGGACACACAGATGGACACACAGATGGACACTCGGACACTCACCGGTCCCCGGGGTTGTCCCTTCAGCGCCCCCCACAGGGCAGAGCCAGGACAGACACACAGATGGACACTCGGACCCCTGGACAGACACACAGATGGAGAGATGGACACTCAGACAGATGGACACTCGGACACTCAGATGGTCACTCACCCGGGGCTGTCCCCTCAGCGCCCCCCACAGGGTGGAGCCGGGACACACACACAGATGGACACTCAGACAGATGGACACTCACACACTCACACAGATGGTCACTCAGATGGACACTCAGATGGTCACTCAGATGGACACTCGGACACTCACCCGGGGCTGTCCCCTCAGCGCCCCCCACAGGGCAGAGCCAGGACAGACACACAGATGGACACACAGATGGACACTCGGACAGATGGACACTCGGACACTCAGACAGATGGACAGATGGACACTCAGATGGACACTCGGACACTCGGACACTCACCGGTCCCCGGGGCTGTCCCTTCAGCGCCCCCCACAGGGCGGAGCCAGGACAGACACTCAGACACACAGATGGACAGATGGACAGATGGACAGATGGACAGATGGACACTCAGAGCCCCGGACACTCAGACAGATGGACACTCAGATGGACACTCAGATGGTCACTCACCCGGGGCTGTCCCTTCAGCGCCCCCCACAGGACGGAGCCAGCACAGACACACAGATGGACACTCGGACCCCTGGGCACTCTGACAGATGGACAGATGGCCACTCAGATGGACACTGGGACAGATGGACACTCGGACACTCAGACACTCACCGGTCCCCGGCTCTGTCCCCTCAGCGCCCCCCACAGGGCAGAGCCGGGACAGACACACAGATGGACACACAGATGGTCACTCAGACAGATGGACACACAGATGGACACTCAGATGGTCACTCAGATGGTCACTCACCGGTCCCCGGGGCTGTCCCTTCAGCGCCCCCCACAGGGCAGCGGCGGCAGCGGCGGCGGCTCCGAGCGCGGTCAGAGCGGCGATGGCGGCCAAAGCCGGGACCAGGCGGGACCGGGACCGGGA
>NW_026627252.1:3390-4897 GCF_030028575.1 Malurus melanocephalus
CAGGGAAAGAACCGGGACAGGGGGGAGGGGACAGCGGAGAGGGGACAGTGACATCGGGGAAAGAACCGGGGAGGGAAAAAGGGACATCGGGGAGGCGACATTGGGGAGGTGACATCAGGGAAAGGACCGAGGAGGGAACAATGGGGAGGGGACAGTGGGGACAGGGCGGTGACATCAGGGAAAGAACCGGGGAGGGGACAGTGGGGACAGCGGGGAGGGGACAGGGGAGGTGACATCAGGGAAAGGGACAGCGGGGAGGGGACAGGGGACATTTGGGAGGGGACAGGGACAACGGAGACGGGGCGGTGACATCAGGGAAAGGAGCGGGACAGGGGGGACGGGGACAGGAGAGGGGACAGGGCGGTGACATCAGGGAAAGGGACAATGGGGACAATGGGGACAGTGGGGACATTGGGGACAGTGGGAGGGACATTGGGGACAACGGGCAAAGGAAAGGGACAATGGAAAAGGGACATTGGGGACATCGGGGAGTGGACATTGGGGACAGGGCGGTGACACCGGGGAAAGGGACACGGGGACAATGGGGAGGGGACAGGGACATTGGGAACATCGAGGAGGGGACGGGGACATTTGGGGACACGGCGGTGACATCAGGGAAAGGGACAATGGGGACAGTGGGGACAGTGGGGGCATCGAGGGGGGACAGGGGACACTGGGGACAGGGCGGAAGGGACATTTGGGACATCGGGAGGGGACAGCGCCACCCCGGGGGTGGGGACAGCCCGGAGGGGAAGCGGCGACACCGCGGGAGGGGGGGGGAGGGGTCAGTTGGGGACACCCCCGGGCGGTGACGTCACGGCGGATGGGAAATGTCCCCAAAAGTGTCCCAAAAAGTCCCAAAGTGTCCCCAAATTGTCCCAAAAAGTCCGAAAGTGTCACCAAAAGTGTTCCCAAATGTCCCAAAAACTTAAAAAAAAAGTCCGAAGTGAACCCAAATGTCCCCAAAGTGTCCCCAGAAGTCCAAAATTGTCCCCAAAATGTCCCAAAATGTCCCCAAAATGTCCCATAAAGTCCAAATATGTCCCCAAAATGTCCCCAATGTCCCCAAAGTGTCCTGGAAATGTCCCCAAAATGTCCCCAAATGTCCCCAAAAGTCCAAGTGTCTCAAAGTGTCCCCAAATGTCCAAAAGTGTCCCCAAAGTGTCCCCAAATGTCCCCAAAATGTCCCAAAAAGTCCAAATATGTCCCCAAAATGTCCCCAATGTCCCCAAAGTGTCCCCAAATGTCCCCAAAAGTCCAAGTGTCCCCAAAGTGTCCCCAAATTTCTCCATAAGTCCCCAAAGTGTCCCAAAAAGTCTGAAAGTCCCCAAAAGTCCCAAAAGTGACCCCAAAGTGTCCCCAAATGTCCCCCCGGGGTTTTCGCCTCTGGAGTTTTCCGCGGGGAATTTTTTGCCCCTCCCCCCCTCAAATTGGGACCCCCGGGGCCCCTCCCCAAATTTGGCAGACCCCAAAATCCCCCCCAAAACCTCCCCGGGAACCCCCCAAA
>NW_026627253.1:0-988 GCF_030028575.1 Malurus melanocephalus
TTTTCTCTCCTTTTTGTCTCCATTTTCTCTCCTTTTTCTCTCTTTTTTTCTCTACTTTTTCTCTCATTTTTCCCTCAATTTTCTCTCCTTTTTCTCTCATTTTTCTCTCATTTTTCCCTCATTTTTCTCTCATTTTTCTCTTCTTTTTGTTCATTTTTCTCTCGATTTTCTCTCATTTCTCTCTTTTTTTTCTCATTTTCTCTCCTTTTTCTCTCCTTTTTCTCTCCTTTTTTTCTCATTTTTCCCTCTTTTTTTCTCTCATTTTTCTCTCATTTTTCTCTCTTTTTTTCTCTACTTTTTCTCTCATTTTTCTTTCCTTTTTCTCTTATTTTTCCCTCATTTTTCTCTCATTTTTCTCTTTTTTTCTCTCATTATTTTCTCATTTTTCCTCCATTTTCTCTCCTTTTTCTCTCATTTTTCTCTCCTTTTTCTCTCATTTTTTTCTCATTTTTCTCTCATTTTTCTCTCATTTTTCTCTCATTTTTCTCTCATTTTTCTCTTTTTTTTCTCTCCTTTTTCTCCGATTTTTCTCTCATTTTTCTTTCATTTTTCTGTCATTTTTCTCTCATTTTTCTCTCCTTTTTCTCTCCTTTTTCTCTCCTTTTTCTCTCATTTTTCTCCCATTTTTCTTCCATTTTTCTCTTTTTTTTCTCCGATTTTTCTCTCATTTTTCTTTCATTTTTCTCTCATTTTTCTCTTCTTTTTCTCTCCTTTTTCTCTAATTTTTGTCTCATTTTTCTCTCCTTTTTCTCTCATTTTTCTCTCAATTTTCTCTCATTTTTCTCTCATTTTTCTCCCATTTTTCTCTCCTTTTCTCTCATTTTTCTCTCGTTTTTCTCTCATTTTTCTCTCCTTTTTCTCTCATTTTTCTCTAATTTTTTCTCATTTTTCTCTCATTTTTTATTTCCTTTTTTTCTCTCCTTTTTCTCTCCTTTTCCCCTCATTTCTCTCTCATTTTTCTCTCATTTTTTTTTCTTCTTTTTCTCTC
>NW_026627253.1:1947-3401 GCF_030028575.1 Malurus melanocephalus
TTCTTTCTCTCTTTTTTCTCTCATTTTTGTCTCATTTTCCTCTCCTTTTTCTCTCCTTTTTCTCTCCTTTTTCCTCATTTTTCCCTCATTTTTTCTCTCATTTTTCTCTCCTTTTTCTCTCCTTTTTCTCTTATTTTTCTCTCCCTTTTCTCTCCTTTTTCTCTCATTTTTCCCTTATTCTTTCTCATTTTTCTCTCATTTATGCTTTATTTTCTCTCTTTTTTTTCTCTCATTTTTCTCTCATTTTTTCTCTCATTTTTCTCTCATTTTTCTCTCCTTTTTTCTCATTTTTATCTCCTTTTTCCTCTCATGTTTCTCTCATTTATGCTTTTTTTCTGTTTTTTTTCCTTTTTTTTTCTCTCATTTTTCTCTCATTTTTCTCTCAATTTTTTCTTCTTTTTCTCTCATTTTTCTTTCATTTTTTTCTCTCATTTTTCTCTCCTTTTTCTCTCATTTTTCTCTCCTTTTCCCCTTTTTTTTCTCTCATTTTTTCTCTCATTTTTCTCTCATTTTTCTCTCTTTTTTCTCTCCTTTTTCTCTCATTTTTCTCTTTTTTTTCTCATTTTTCTCTTTTTTTCTCTCATTTTTCTCTCATTTTTTTTCTCCTTTTTCTCTCATTTTTCTCTTTTTTTCTCTAATTTTTCTCTCCTTTTTCTCTTTTTTTCTCTCATTTTTCTCTCTTTTTTCTCTCCTTTTTCTCTCATTTTTCTCTTTTTTCTCTCCTTTTTCTCTCATTTTTCTCTCCCTTTTCTCTCCTTTTTCTCATTTTTCTCTCATTTTTCTCTTTTTTTCTCTGCTTTTTCTCTTTTTTTTCTCCTTTTTCTCTCATTTTTCTCTCCTTTTTCTCTCCTTTTTCTCTCAATTTTCTCTCCTTTTTCTCTCCTGTTTTTCTCTCATTTTTCTCTCATTTTTCTCTCATTTTTCTCTCATTTTTCTCATTTTTCTCTCATTTTTCTCCCATTTTTTCTCTCATTTTCTTTCATTTTTTTTTCTCCTTTTTCTCTCCTTTTTCTCTCATTTTTCTCTCATTTTTCCCATTTTTAACCCATTTTTTCTCTATTTTTTCCAGCCCTCCCCGCCCCGTGCCAAACATGAACGATCCTTTGGTCTCCTCCGGAGCTCCCACCCCGACCAAAAGGTACAAAAATCTCATGGAATTTTTTCCTCCGGAAATTCCCAAAAAATTCTGGATTTTCTTGTGACTAGAATTGGTTTTTTTAGGAGATTACCAAAAAATTCTGGGGTTTTTTTGTGACTTGAATTGTTTTCCTCAGGAAATTCCCAAAAAATTCTGGCTTTTCTTTGTGACTGGAATTGGTTTTTTTAGGAAATTCCAAAAAAATTCTGGGTTTTTTTGTGACTGGAACTGGTTTTTTGATGAAATTCCAAAAAAATTCTGGGGTTTTTTTTGTGACTGGAATTGGTTTTTTAAGGAAATTCCCAAAAAATTCTGG
>NW_026627254.1:0-1161 GCF_030028575.1 Malurus melanocephalus
ACACTAAGCTGCAAACTTGGATATTTCTGTCTTGATTCACACATTGACACTTATTCTCAATCCCRTGATTTCCTTGAGCAGAAAATTATAGGATTTGGAAACAACCACTACCTTGGGTAGAAAGAATATATGGAGAATATATTCTTTCAACTGCAAGAAAGAATATATGGAGATCTGTTCACCATTGCCCATGGTTTGATTTAGGCTGGATGTTGTTACAGAGCAATTGGAGATGCTGGGACAGGCTGTGAGCAGCAAAACCCATGGCTGGAAAGATTAATCCTYCCCTCTGTTTTTCCTTACCTTTGGCTGGCACTGTGGTTAATTATTGTTCCTGTGCCACAATTTTCCTCGTTTGGCTAAAAAGATTGTTGAGACATTTGAAGCAGCCACTGAAGATGTCCTTCAGTTAGATCTTGTTCTCCTTAGGCCTTATTAAGTGTTCTGGGGGGGCAAGGTAAAATCCAGTAGAGCTCACAAAGCTCTCCTTGCTGTCTTAGACCACATCATGTGCTTGCCTTTCTTCTTGGCACTGATCAATAACTTTATTCTTTTCTCAGAGATTACAGCAGGCTGTGCTAGACTGGCTCCTGTCTGGCAATCACTGTCCTTGGGGACTCTGTCTCTGACTGAGCAAAAGTTCCAAAAAAAGCCACAAATATTTTAAAGCTTCATGGCGGGGTTGTGTTTGTTTGTGATTCCTCCTATCTGTCAAATTTGATGATAAATACTGTTATCATCACCATGTGTGGCTGTGGGATCAGAGCTGAGCAGGGCTCCAGAGCAGCTCTCCTGCCCCAAACAGCTCAGCAGCCTGACAAAAACACAACCTGACAAAAACACAACCTGACAAAAACACAACCTGCCTGAGGAACAGGAGAGAACAACATTTGTCTGTCCTGTGGTGGAGAAAAACTGCTTCTAAAGCGAGGTGATTTGTTTAAGTTATCAAAAAGAGGGCACAGGGTCATTTCTGTTGCTTTGTTCCCTRTTCCCACCTGTCTGAGGTTTCTCCTTTGGGGAATGTTCAGCCCTTGCACCTTCATGAGACACCCAGGAAAATGCTCCTGTGGGTTCAACAGTGGCCACCAGTCTAAAATCCATCAGGATTTCAAAACCTGATGGATTCCAGCCCAAATGAGCCCAAAACCACTGATTCCA
>NW_026627254.1:3335-4638 GCF_030028575.1 Malurus melanocephalus
GACCTTGGAAGGCTCCTCATGGAACTGATATGTGCACAGGCTGTTTGTGTTCTCTTCAGGATGAGGTTTTTAATGCATTTTAAGTTTTCACTTAATGTTCCCCCTAACGCTACAGTGGGATTTCTGTGATTCTAAGCGAGACTTTGAAGGCATCTCTGGCTTTGTTTTGTAATTAGAATGTCTAATTCTAGAATGACTAATGCCAGTCTCTGAAAGGAGGTCTCCTTAGCATATTTGCTGTAAAGAATCACCAGTGTAAACATCTGTGTGTGCTGGTCCCTAAATCATGTGGGGTGGGCAAATGGAGGGCTCCAGAGCCACAAACACCCAGAGCCTCTGTTGTGCTGTCACTCTGCTCTCTGCATCACTCAAGGACACTGAAATTGCTGCAGTCAGGGATCTCAGCRGGCTCTGTGCCCCGCTGGCTCACAAGAAAAGGGCCAGCAGGGAGTTTGGGGGCTGCAGAGGGCACAGTGAGAGCTGTCACCCTGCGATTGTCACTTCCATCCTGCTCCTTCAKCTGAGCCCTCCAGCCCTGTGCCAGAAACAGCCCTGAGATAACACCCTCTGCACACTCTCTGCTCACTCAAATTCGCTTTCTGTCCTAATTTGAAGCGGTGGTGTTGACTTGATGACAATAACTAAACATTGTTATCTTATTTTGTCCGTGTAGCCAAGAGGGGACATCTGAGATCAYGCCTAGATTTAGAGAAATTCAAATATCAGAAATTAATTCCCTTTTGAGTTACTTTTTCATTTCTTTGTATACGTGTGAATAAACAGCGCTTCATTGTTTTGGACCAACTTTAATGAAACAAAATTTTTGTTTTGGCATTATCAAAACAAACTTTTTCTCCCTGTTCTTAGTTAAAAAAAAAAAACAAAAAACCCCAAACCAGTAAATTCAGTTTTACCTTCAGTTTTACCCAGTTGACAGGGTCAGTTTTGCCTAACCAGAAAATATTGAATTTGAAAATGCAGAGTAAGCCTAGCTACATGGCTCTCAGCACAGTTTCTAATAGGTGAATATTTCACATTCCTGAAGATCAAGATCTGCACAAAAATTACCATCTCCTGTGTGACAATGATATCAGCAGAGGTGTCCAAGATGAGACATTTTTCATTAAATATGGCTGACTGCAAAGCTTGCCAAGCCAAGGATTTATGGATATGGTATGGATATGGATTTGGATATGAAGGCTGGAGAGGGGCTTTAGGCAGRGTTTGTAGTGACAGAACAATTGGGAATGGCTTTGAACTGAAAGAGGGTGGGTTTAGATTTGATATTAAGAAGAATTTCTTT
>NW_026627255.1:0-1288 GCF_030028575.1 Malurus melanocephalus
CCTGGGGCTCACCTGGAGCTCACCTGGCCCACAGGGGCTCACCTGGCCCACAGGGGCTCACCTGGACTGGGACCTGTTACACCTGGGGAACTCACACCTGGGGACCCCTCACACCTGGGGCCTGTCACACCTGGGCTGCAGGGGCTCACCTGGGGCTCACCTGGACTGGGAGCTGTTACACCTGGGGAACACTCACACCTGGGGAACACTCACACCTGGGATCTGTCACACCTGGGGAACACTCACACCTGGGGAACCCACACACCTGGGATCTGTCATACCTGGGGAACCCACACATCTGGGGAACACTCACACCTGGGGACCCTCACACCTGGGACCTGTCACACCTGAGCTACTGGGGCTCACCTGGAGCTCACCTGGAGCTCACCTGGCCAGCAGGGTGGGGCTCACCTGGGCTACTGGGGCTCACCTGGACTGGGACCTGTTACACCTGGGAAAGCCTCACACCTGGGACTCCTCACACCTGGGGAACCCTCACACCTGGGAATTCCTCACACCTGGGCTGCAGGGGCTCACCTGGGGCTCACCTGGACTGGGAGCTGTTACACCTGGGAAACCCTCACACCTGGGACCTGTCACACCTGGATTGCTGAGACTCACCTGGCCTGAGACCTGTCACACCTGGAACCCTTCACATCTGGGGACCCCTCACACCTCGGGACTCTTCACACCTGGCCTGCTGGGGCTCACCTGGGGCTTACCTGGACCGGGACCTGTCACATCTGGGAAACCCTCACACCTGGGATTCCTCACACCTGGGCTGCTGGGGCTCACCTGGCTTGGGACCTGTTACACCTGGGAAACCCTCACACCTGGGAATCCTCACTCCTGGTCTGCTGGGGCTCACCTGGGGCTCACCTGGAGCTCACCTGGCATGGAGGGGCTCACCTGGACTGCTGAAAACCATCACACCTGGACTGCTGAGACTCACCTGGCCTGGGACCTGTCACACCTGGGACCCTTCACATCTGGGAACCCATCACAGCTGGGGCCCCTCACAGCTGGGGACCTCTTGCACCTGGGGCTCACCTGGCCAGCAGGGGTTCACCTGGGGCTCACCTGGCTGGCAGATCGGGGCTCACCTGGGCCACAGGGGCTCACCTGGTCTGCTGGGGCTCACCTGGTCTGCAGGGGCTCACCTGGGCCGCAGTGGCTCACCTAGGGCTCACCTGGCTGCAAGGCAGGGCTCACCTGGCCGGCAGGGCGGTGCTCACCTGGTCTGCTGGGGCTCACCTGGCCCACAGGGGCTCACCTGGGGCTCACCTGG
>NW_026627255.1:2049-4761 GCF_030028575.1 Malurus melanocephalus
CTCACCTGGTCTGCTGGGGCTCACCTGGCCTGCTCACCTGGACTCACCTGGTCTGCTGGGGCTCACCTGGCCTGCTCACCTGGACTCACCTGGTCTGCTGGGGCGTGGTGGTGCGGCCGAAGTGGTCGAAGGCGATGCGGAACCAGGAGTAGATGTCGGCGTGCAGGGCGTGGTAGCGATCGCAGAGCTGCCGCGGGCTCAGCCCCTCCTGCAGCGCCCGCGTCTCCGTGGCCGTGCCGTACTCGTCTGTGCCGCAGATGAACAGCGTGTTCCAGCCCCGCAAACGGCAGTACCTGGGGGGAGACACACCTGGGGGTGAGCACCTGGGACACACCTGGGACACCTGGGACACACCTGGAACCACACCTGGGACACACCTGGGACACACCCGGGACACCTGAGACACCCGGGACACATCTAGAGTCACACCTGAGACACACCTGTCACACCTGTGGGAACACCTGGGACACCTGGGCATGGGAACGTGGCCATGCCGTACTCGTCCGTGCTGCAGATGAACAGCGTGTTCCACCCCTGCAAACAGCAGTACCTGGGGGGACACACCTGGAGTCACACCTGGGACAGCTGTCACACCTGGGACATCTGGGACACACCTGGAGTCACACCTGGGACACACCCGGGACACACCTGGAGTCACACCTGGAGTCACACCTGGGACACACCTGAGACACACCTGGGACATCTGGGACACGTCACACCTACAGGGACACACCTGGAGTCACACCTCGGACGCACCTGAGACATCTGGGACACACCTGGGACACACCCAGGACACACCCAGGACACACCTGGACATGGAAACCAGGCTGTGCCATACTTGTCTGTACCACACACCAACAGCGTGTTCCACCCCCGCAAACGGCAGTACCTGGGGGGACACACCTGGAGTCACACCTGTGACACATCTGGAGTCAACCTGAGACACACCTGGGACACACCTGAAATCACACCTGGGACACACCTGGGACACCTGGGACACACCTGGAGTCACACCTGGGACACACCCGGGACACACCTGGAATCACACCTGGGACACACCTGGGACACCTGGGACACACCTGGAATCACACCTGGGACACCTGGGACACACCTGGGACACATGTCACACCTACAGGGACACTCCTGAGACACCTGTCACACCTGCGGGAACACCTGGGACACCTGGGCATGGGAACGTGGCCATGCCGTACTCGTCCGTGCCGCAGATGAACAGCGTGTTCCAGCCCCGCAAACGGCAGTACCTGGGGGGGAGACACACCTGGAATCACACCTGGGACACACCTGGAGCCACACCTGGAGTCACACCTGTCACACCTGGGACACACCCGGAGTCACACCTGGGACACACCTGGAGTCACACCTGGGACACACCTGGGACACCTGTCACACCTGCGGGGACACCTGGGACACACCTGGGCACAGGAACCAGGCTGTGCCATACTCGTCTGTACCACACACCAACAGCGTGTTCCACCCCAACAAATGGCAGGGCATACCTGGGGAGGACACACCTGGGGGTGAGCAACTGGGACACACCTGGGACACACCTGGGACACACCTGGGACACACCTGGGACAGCTGTCATACCTGCATGGGCACCTGGGACACACCTGAGACACCTGGGGCACACCTGGAGTCACACCTGAGACACACCTGGATTCACACCTGGGACACCTGGGACACCTGCGACACATGTCACACCTACAGGGACACTCCTGAGACACCTGGGACACACCTGGAGTCACACCTGCATGGGCACCTGGGACACACCTCGGACACCTGGGACACACCTGGAATCACACCTGGGACACCTGGGACACACCTGGGACACATGTCACACCTACAGGGACACTCCTGAGACACCTGGGGACGTGCCTGGGACACACTTGAGACATCTGAGATACACCTGGGACACCTGTCACACCTGAGACACCTGTCACACCTGCGGGAACACCTGAGACACCTGGGCATGGGAACCTGGCCATGCCGTACTCGTCCGTGCTGCAGATGAACAGTGTGTTCCACCCCCGCAAACGGCAGTACCTGGGGGGAGACACACCTGGAGTCACACCTGGAGTCACACCTGGGACACACCTGGATTCACACCTGGGACACACCTGGATTCACACCTGGGACACCTGGGACACACCTGGAGTCACACCTGGGACACACCTGGAACACACCTGAGGTCACACCTGGGGCACCTGAGATACACCTGAGACACCTAGGACACACCTGGAGTCACACCTGGGACATCTGGGACACAGCTGGAGTCACACCTGAGACATCTGAGATACACCTGGGACACACCTGTGACACCTGTCACACCTGAGACACCTGTCACACCTGCGGGAACACCTGGGACACCTGGGCATGGGAACCTGGCCATGCCGTACTCGTCCGTGCCGCAGATGAACAGCGTGTTCCAGCCCCGCAAACGGCAGTACCTGGGGGGGACAGCTGGAGTCACACCTGGGACACCTGGGACACACCTGGGACACACCTGGGACACCTGAGATACACCTGAGACACCTAGGACACACCTGGAGTCACACCTGGGACAGCTGTCACACCTGGGACACACCTGGGACACCTGGGACATCTGGGACACACCTGGATTCACGCCTGGGACACCTGGAGTCACACCTGGGACACACCCGGGACACACCTGGAATCACCCCTGGGACACAC
>NW_026627256.1:0-1031 GCF_030028575.1 Malurus melanocephalus
TGTCCCCTGACCCTGCTGTCCCCGCTGTCCCCGGGTGTCCCGCTGTCCCCGGGTGTCCCCTGACCCCGCTGTCCCCGTGTCCCCATGTCCCCTGGATGTCCCCGCTGTCCCCCGGGGTGTCCCAGTGTCCCAGGTGTCCCCTGACCCCGCTGTCCCCGCAGCCCACCACTGCCGGCAGCCCGAGACCCCTCCCCACGCCACGGTGGGCGCGCTGGAGCTGCCCTCGCTGGGTTTCACCCTGCTCTACTCGTGCCAGAGCGGCTTCTACCTGAGCGGGGGCTCCGAGCACCGCACCTGCACCGCCGACGGCAGCTGGACCGGGAAAGCGCCCGTGTGCCTGGGTGAGGGCGCAGAGTGTCACCAAGAGTCACAAATGTGTCACCAATGGGGGCAGAGTGACACCGTGGGGCACAGAGTGTCACCAGGAACAGGGACAGTGTCACCGGTGTTCCTGAAAGTGTCACAAGGGCTCTCAAAGTGTCACCAAGGGTTCTGAAAGTGTCCCCAGAGTGTCACCGTGGGATTCAGAGCGTCACTAGGGGGCTCACAGTGTCACTGGGGCATTCAGAGTGTCACCAGGGGGCTGAAAGTGCCACCAGGAACAGGGACAGTGTCACCAGGAGGTTCAGAGTGTCCCCAAGGGCTCTCAGAGTGTCATCAGGGCTCTCACAGTGTCACCAGGGGTCCCCAAGGGTCTTCAAAGTGTCACCAGGGGCTCTCAGAGTGTCCTCAGGACCAAGGAGGGAGGAAGGTACCAGACTTTTAGGAATTCCAGGATGGACGATGTCAAACCCTCAGGAATTCTGGGATGGGCACTGTCAGACCCTTGCGAATTCCACAATGGGGGTGTCAGAACCTCAGGAATTTTGGAATGGGCAGTGCCACCCCCGCCCCACTGACCGGCCACCCTTCCCTCTCTGCAGCCGATGTCCGGCCCAGCGGGCGACCTGTGGGCACCGCGAGGGAGCCACCGCTCGCCAAGATGGCAGGTGAGGAATCCGGGATCCCAATCCCCAAATCCCAGGAACCCC
>NW_026627256.1:3467-4382 GCF_030028575.1 Malurus melanocephalus
GGGATGCAAAATTCCTCAATAAACACCAGGATTTTTTTGGGAATTCCATCCCGTTAACCCAGTGGCTGCACTGGGAAGGAGCTGGGCCTTAAATCCCATGAAAATTTTGGGTAAATCCATGGATAAATCCCATAAATCCRTGGATAAATCCCCTTTTTGTCCCYGCAGGTGTCGTCGGAGTCCTCGAGYGGCACCTTCGTCTACCAGGGCTTCGTGCGCGGCAAAGGCTTCGGGCAGTTCGGCCTCCAGAGGCTCGGTAAAATCCCTCAGATTTGGGGTTTTCCCCTCAATTTTCCCATTTTGGCCCAGTGGGGCTTCCCAAACTGGGAATTCCTTCATCCCCAGCTGGAATTTTTGGTATTTCTGGGTTTTCCGATTTCGCTTTTCTGGTGAAATCGGCGTGAGGTTTGCAGGAAGAGAATGGCACAAAACAAGTGGTGCAGCAACGAAATTTATTAAATTTATCATTTATAAAATTTATAATTTACAATTTAAGTTTTCTAATTTGTAATTTGGGAAGAAACCAGGCTGCTGCCCAAAACCAGGGAGAGTTTGGAAGCACCACCAGCACCTGGATGTGTTTTTCTCTGCATTTCTATCCTCTTAAAATTTCCTTTTCCACTGTCTTTTAATTCCCTTTCCCATCCCTTTTAAATTCCCTTTTCCAGTACCTTTAACTTCCCTTTTCCACCACCTTTACATTCCCGTTTCCAACACTTTTAAATTCCCTTTCCCAGAGTTTTGAGCTCTGTTTCCCAGCACCTTTAAGTTCCCTTCCCCCCCTTTAAATTCTCTTTTCCCACCATCTTTAACTCCCTTTTTCCAACACCTTAAATTCCCTTTCCCAGCACCTTAAGATTCCCTTTCCCAGCATTTTAAATTCCCTTCTCCACCCCTAAAATTCCCTTTTCCCAA
>NW_026627257.1:0-860 GCF_030028575.1 Malurus melanocephalus
AGGTGTTTTCTGAATCTGTCAAGCACCAATGGCTTCCAGAATTTGTTCCAAATTCACTTTTTCTATTAGAAAGGAAAGCTGTTTGACACAGAAAATACAGAMTCACAGAATCCTGGGATGGTTTGGGTTGGAAAGGACCTTAAAGTTCTTAAAATCCCATTCCACCCCAGTCATGGTCAGGGACATTTCCCATTGTCCCAGGGTGCTCAAAATCCTGTCCAACCTGGCCTTGGACACTGCCAGGGATGGGACAAATCTCAGAAATATCAGATGGATCAATACCACGAGAAAAAAAAGGATCATAAGGATGTGAGGAAAGAAGAAAATTCAAGAAGATGCAGCAGAATGTGCAGAGATAGAAGCAAAATTGTGCAAGAAGTGAAAACCTGGACCTCGATGAAGCTTTGACTGAGGGGAGGATTCCTCTGGGATTGTTCATCATTCTGTTAAGGAATATTGAATTCCTGATTGAATTCCTGATTGAATTCCTGATTGAATTCCTGATTTAATCCACATTGTGTACACACCAAGCACGACAGCACAGCTCACAGTTCTGCTGTCCACCAAAAAATGTGCTAAAACTCCACGAAAAACCTTAATTTTTGTATTAAAATCCACAAACCCAGCGACCACTGTGCCTTGAATGAGTGGTCGGTGTGAATTCCTGGTAATTCTCCCATTTTCACTCTCCCAGCACTCTCAGACTCCACTAAAATTGTGATTATAAAAAATGGGCTCAGTTTTCTCTGGGGGGTTATTTTTTTGTTTTTTTGGTTTTTTTTATTATTCCAGCAGGGAAACCCCAGCAATCACCAAGCTTTTCCACAAAGAATTCAGCTCAAATCAAGACAGATCTCAAC
>NW_026627257.1:2863-4761 GCF_030028575.1 Malurus melanocephalus
CAGGGATGAGCTCTGACAGATTTATTCAATCAATTAATYAACATGTGGATTTGATTGATAATGCTGAAAGATTTGGAAGGGTTGTGGTGTTAAACTTGCAAGGGCAGAGCTGTAAAGAATCCCTGATATCCCAGCACCCCATCCCACCCCATTGCACCCAAATCCCTTCCAGCCATCCCTGCTCCTCCAAACCCCAAACTCCCTGAGGATTTTTGGATCCACCCCTCAATTCTGGCTCTCATATCCCTCTTCCCCTTCCCCTCTCCATTTCCCACACATTTCAAATCCTTTTCTGTGTTTCCAGGACCTACACTGGGCAGAGTTCTCGGGATTTTGGTCACTTTTGCAGTGAGATGACGTTGATAAACAGAACAGTTTGCAAGGTGCCGTCAGTTTGTCACCTCCTGGCTGATAAAATTATTCATTTTTTCGTGAATAAAATTATTATTATTATTATTACCCTGTAAATTATTATTACTATTATCCTGTAAAGGATAAATCCTGCATGAGATCCTTGATTTTCCACCTCTTTCCATGGTACCATCCAGGACAAGTCCCAGCTYCTCATCCCATCCCAACAGCCAATMATTTCTCTGAATTTCTCTGAATWATTTCTCTGATTGCCCACATCTCCCACAGAAAATACTGGGGAGAAAAGGTGATTAGCATTTCGGTTAATAGAGCCCAAAGCTATTAGTGATAAATCCATTAGAACTTTTAATTAAACCCCCGAAACTCGTCAGGTAAAATCCACCCCATACAATAAAATAAATTCATAATATCAGTTATTATTAGCAATGCATCCTGTAGGATTAATAACCATTAAAATAATTACATTTTGAAGTATTTTTAAATAGGCAGTAGACCACTTCAAAGACACTGATGAAATTACATTCAGAACCTGTAGGCTATTGTCCAGGCAGGATATACTCAGAGTGGAGTCTCAAATAATGAACTTACAAGTAATTAACAAGCAGCAGGCACTGGATAATTACTTTTAATGATCTTGCCTTCCTTCTTGAAGATAGCAAAGATTTGGAGCCCCTTTGAGAAAAATTTGGTGACAATTTGGGTGTTGTCCATTGTTCCCAACACCCAGGATCTAAAAATTCCAAGATAACAGGAGCACACAAATAGCCTGGAGCCCAAAATTACTATTTAGGAAAATAAAAAATAAATTCCAAAGCCACTTGTCTGGGGTGATAAGAACTGGCTTTGCCAGCAATTGCAGCCACAGCTTCTCTGAGAATTCCATCCCATTCCTTCCCAACACCCAAACAATATTCCAATCAACAACTGGGACAAGAATTATCATTTTCCACATCATCCACCGGCATTTCCTGGATTTCCATCCCATACCAGTGCACACCCAGACCCTAAACAAACATTTTCCTCATCTGCTGAGGAGCAGAATGCAAAACACGATCATTAAAGGCAAATGTAATGAACTGTTACGTCTAGACTATTCCACAAAGACTGGCCATAGGCTGGATTCAGAGCTCTTTTATGGCGTGTTCTGGAATAAAAAGTAACCAACATGAAAATGAACTCTGAGAAATTTAAAAAAAAAAGAAAATCCCTCAGAAGATGTTGCAGTTTTGAGGAAGGATGATAAAAATTTTAAAGGGGAGTAAGAGAGGCAGCAAATGGATGGAACAGGGTGAAAAAAATAAAACCTTTCAGCTGAGAAACTCAGCAAAAGAAATTGATCTGAAATGCTTCTTCATAAGAAAAGTAAAATAAATAAAGCCCTTCATCGAGGTAGTGGTGAAGAGCAGCTGTGTGAGTGAGAACTGAGCTTGGCACGAAAATAAAAGCTGAAGTGACACAAACTTCCATATGCTGAGACTGCACCTGAGCATTGTCATTACCAGGAAGATTTAAATTAATGACAGAAG
>NW_026627258.1:0-679 GCF_030028575.1 Malurus melanocephalus
ACCAAACCCATCTCAGGTGACACCAACTCCCTCTAAAGTTCCTGAGCACTTTTTGTTCCCATTTCCAAACCCTAAAAATTGGGTATTTTTGGTGCTTTTCCCATGGATGGCTCTGAGAGAGGAGGGGGAAWGAGCAGGATCACGCCAAAACCATTTACTGCAGGATTCTGATTTCACCCTGCTGCCTTTAAAAACAGCAATTTTCAAACCCCAGGCTCTTCCCTGAGCCCCAAATTCCCGAGGAAACAGAACAGAATTCCACCATTCCAACCCAAACAGGGAATAATTCACTTTGGGGCGGGCTCAGGGTTGTTTTCAGCAAGAAAACACCGCTCCCTCCCCCAAAATTGACACCAGCGCTCTCTGTGTCACCCCGGGTGAAGATTTAAATAAATTTATTTTCCCTTCATTCGAGCCCTGAAAGCCTCCTAATCACCAGGCAAATAAACCCTGGATATTTTCAAATGTGGGGGATAAAGGGCAGCCCTTTGCACAAGATTTCCTGWGGCCTGCAGGTAATAAAAAGCGTCAAAAAGCGCGCCGGGAGCCGTGGGTAAATGCCAAAAACCCGCTGGAAATGTCACCCGAGCACAAAAGGAGCTCAGCCCCAGGGTTTGGGAGAGACTGGGCTCAGGGCTGGAGCTCCAGCAAATGGGAAAAATGGGAAAATGGGAAAAAA
>NW_026627258.1:3857-5142 GCF_030028575.1 Malurus melanocephalus
GGGGAAAGGGGCAGGGAAAAATGGGGAATGGGTAGGGAATAAACAGGGAATGGGGTAGGGATATTCATGGACATTCCTGGAAATTTCCCATTTCACCTCACAAAGACCATTTTATCCCATCCCAGCTGTTGTAAATTCTTGGAAATCCTTAGAAATTCTTGGSAATTCTTGGAAATTCTTGGGAATTCATGGAAAGTCTTGTAAATTCTCCCATTTCACCCCACTTGACCCATTTTATCCCATCCCATCTGCCGGACAACGAAACTGATTCCAAACCAACACAATCCACTGTGACATTCACCGCTTTTTATTTTTCTTACCATGACAGCAAAGGGCAAAAAAAAATCAACTTTTTCCACTCCTTAACCTCCCACGGTGACAGAAACATCCCCGATTTCCCCAGGAATTTTATCCAGCACCATCCTCAGCCTCAGGAATCCCTTCCATCCTCAATCCAAGCACAATCCATCAGCTCCCAGCAGCTTTTTTCTGGCTGGTGACACCGACAGAGCTCCGTCAACCCCCGCGGGCTCCGGGGACAGCGACAGAGCTCATCAATTCCAGCCCTGATGGATTTCTCCACTCCTTCAGAGYGGCCTTTGGGTCAATTCCCACTGGAAAAGGGTTATTTATGGACGCAGCTCAGATCTCAAGGCTTTCATGGCTCAGGCTGGGGGCAGGTGGCGAGCAAATTTCAATAAATTTGATTTTCCGCGCGTTGCGATGGAGTGGGAAGAGCACAGAGTGGCACGTGATTTATTAATTAATTTTATAATCCCTTCCAGGTTTATTTTTTCTGAGATTTTTTGGAGGTGCAGAGTGGGATTTTGCCCTGCTCAGGTGAGACCCAACCTGCAGAGCTCCCTCTGGGATATTCAGAAGTGTCCCTGGATCTTTGAGGTCCCTTCCCACCCAAATCTTTCCACGATTCCATCAAATCCAACTCTGGCACCTCCGTTCTCAGCCTTGTTTTGACAAAGCCAGAAGGGGAAAAACACAAATCCACAGGAAAAGTTYATCAAATCTCAGTCACCCCCCGGCAAATCTGAGCTGACGTTCCGAGTAAACAAAGACAAGTTTGGATAAAACCCAAGCACGGCTCAGCAGCTCCCATTGGAAACTTGGCAGATTTGGGTTATTTCTGTCTTTCCTTCAAAAAGGGGGAGAAAAAAGGAAAAAAAARRAARRAAAAAAAGTCACCAGGGGTGTGAAATCGAGTAAATGGGAGGAATAAGTTCTTGGAAGCTGCTGGAAATCACAGAGGGTTTGTTTGGTGCTAAACACG
>NW_026627259.1:0-1269 GCF_030028575.1 Malurus melanocephalus
CTAGTGGCAAGGATTGAATGGTTGATCGTTCTGCCCCTGAGTCCACGAGGAACTCAAATTCCTGTTGCTGGGGTCCTACTTTCAATTTTACCAAGGGCTCATCAATCTTACATGACYCCAGCAWATAGAGCCCCTGACACCCCTAATCCTCAGCAAACATTTTGTCATCTGCTATTCTCTGCCTGCAATTTCTTTTCAAATGTCCTTTTTCTGGCAGTAATAACAGACCACATTGCTTTTCTTTTGCACCTCAGGGCTTCTAGACAGTCTCGAGGACCGTTGCTCTGGTTGTATACCCAAATTTGGTCTTTTTTTTCCTCCCCGTACTGCCGTTACCATCATTCTAACCTGTTTCTTATGACTTTTGTCATCCCTTCTTACAAATACCCTCTGTGCTTCTCTTAATAATTCATCCAGCCCTCTGTTTTGCCAATTGTTTAGTTTTTTTAATTTCCTTCGGATATCAGGCCATCCCCGAGACACAAACTGAAATTTTAAAAGAGTTTGGCCCGCCAGGCTGTCAGGATCTATCCCAGAATATAATTGCAAATTTTTCTTAATCTTTCCAACCAGGTGGTAGRGTCCTCATCTTTCTTTTGACTATTATTAAAGGCTTTATTCATATTTTGCCCTCTAGACACTGCCTCTCTTATTCCTTGCACTATGATGGTTCTGAGGTCTTGTTAGCCRGGCATGTTAGCCCGATCCTGTGGATTTTGATTGCCCCAATTGGGCTGCTGTAGTGGCCATTTTTATCACCCATGGGACCCTGTGGGTGTTGATTTTCCCAGATACGCATGCCTGCAGTTCGAATCATGCGTCTTTTTTCTGCTGTGAAGAGTATTCCTAAAATGGATTGCAGCTCGTCCCAGGTATAGGTATTCGGTCCCAGGAACTGATCTACTCTTTCTGCTGCCCCGAGAGGGTCTTCTAAAAGATGTCCCATTTCCTTTTTAAATTCACGGACATCCATGGAGTTTAAAGGGGCTGCCACATATCCTGTACTGGGTGCCTGCCCACCCCCTTGTTGATTTATCATTCCCATAGCCACTTCCTTTAGGGGGTATAACTTGTGGGCTCTGCTGCGGGTTACCGGACCCCACAGGATGTTATCTTCTTCCTCAGATGAGGAATCTCCCTGTTTTCCAAGGGATAGTGGCCCAGCCTCTCCCCCTTGTGCCTGATCTAATGGAGCTGTAGGAGGGGGCAGCACATATGGTGGGAGTGTATCATCAGAGTTCTTACGTCTATTTTTCCCTTTAAGCAGAA
>NW_026627259.1:3128-4404 GCF_030028575.1 Malurus melanocephalus
GTCTGCCCTCTGTGGGGATGGGAGGCCACATCTCCCCACAGGAACAGGAGACCAGGTGTACCCCCTGTCCCCAGCATGCCAAGTCTGGTCATGGAAGGCCAGATGTACCCACTGGGATCTCTGACATGATCTGCCTGCYGCTGGCATGGGAGGCCTTCCCTCCTCTACCCAGGAGGCCAGGTCTGCTCACCAGAACGATCAGAGCAGTGGTATTTCACCAATGGCCGGGACTCCGGCGAGCAGGTCATCCCACAGTGCTGTGGGAGTGTGCACCTGGCCTCCCACTTACTCTGCACCTCTCACGTCTCTTCAAAGCTTCAGACTAGAGGCAAGCTCAACAGGGTCTTCTTTCCCTGCTGATTCCACCAAGCCCATTCCCTTGGCTGTGGTTTCACTGGATGGTAGGTAGGGACAGTGGGAATCTCGTTCATCCATTCATGCACATCACTAATTAGATGATGAGGCAATTGGCTATTAAATGGATGTATATTCACATGTCCCTTTTCCGGGTTAAGTGCGGTTGGCCTGTCCACCTTGACCACATCGGGATTTAGTGTCCAGGTTATGGGTTAGGTTAAGGTGGCCTGTCCACCAGTRTTTCAAAGTAGAACAAATTTAGTCTGGAATGGGGGTGCAATGCTACATCAGGAGGAATTGTATTGTTCCCACCCTCCATGCCTACACTCCAGTGTCCCACTTTTTATTTAATCTTTTTAATTGTTCTAACAAACAAACAAGAGGAACAATATTAAACAACCTGATGAGCTTTGCTGGTGAACATGTGGGTAATATCCACAGAGGAAAGGARCGCTTTGGATGCTAGGCCCCAGGAGGTCTTTCTCGCCTCGTCTTGGGTAGACCYGGAGCCTYTAGCAGTACAGGGTTTCCAGAGTGCCGGTTTCCCTGCGCTCCTGTAGGGAAACCAATGAATTTGGTGTCTGTGGCATTTGTTAGTTCTCTTATTTTATTTTGGAGGTGTTTGTATTTCTTAACTTTCTCTGTTGCTGCAGTCTGTAGTGAAGTATAATGCCACTCATACCTTAAGGTTATCCCTATGACATACACCAGGTTTTCCTTCACAAATATGAGGTCTGGGTTAAATAGTTGTCCAGTATTATCTCTTATGTGCAGTTCATGAAACACARTCCAGTTGTCTTTCTGGGCTTCTTTGGTTAGAAGGTCAYAGATGTCACTGTGCCTTTTAATCCTGACATCTTGAGTTATTGGGCATTTTCTGATATGGGAACATCTTTCATTATCCATATTACAGTGTCTA
>NW_026627260.1:0-894 GCF_030028575.1 Malurus melanocephalus
ATGTCCCCATTGTCCCCACCCTGAGGAAGGCGTCCAGCGCCCCGTGCAGCAGGAACTCGGTGACGATCATGGCCGGTTGTCCGGCGCTGACCACTCCGCGCAGCCGGACCACGTTGGGGTGGCGGAACTGCCCCATCCGCGCCGCCTCCCGCAGGAATTCCCGGCGCTGCCGCTCGCCCGCGCCGCCCTTGAGCGTCTTCACCGCCACCTCGGCCTCGGGCTGGCCCGGCAGGGTCAGCCGGCCGCGCCACACCTCGCCAAATTCACCTGGAATGAACCAAAAATCAGTGAAATGCACCAAAAAATCGATCACAGCTCGCCGAATTCACCTGGAGGGGGAGTGAACCCAAAAATCATCGAAATACACCCAAAAATCATTGAAATGCACCCAAAAATCAACCACACCTCGCCGAATTCACCTGGAACGAACCAAAAAACATTGAAATGGAACCAAAAAATCAATCACAGCTTGCCAAATTCACCTGGAATGACACAAAAACCATAGAAATACACCCAGAATCAACTACACCTTGCCGAATTCACCTGGAGGGGGGAAACGAACCCAAAAATCATCAAAATGCACCTAAAAATCATTGAAATCAACCCAAAGATCATCGAAATACACCCAAAAATCATTGAAATGCACCCAAAAATCATTGAAATGCACCCAAAAATCATTGAAATACACCCAAAAAACATCAAAATACACCCAAAAATCATCGAAATCTACCCAAAAATCAACCACAGCTCGCCGAATTCACATGGAATGAACCAAAAATCATTGAAATTAACTCAAAAATCGACCACAGCTCGCCGAATTCACCTGGAATGAACCAAAAATCATTGAAATGGAACCAAAAATCAACCACAGCTTGCCAAATTGACCTAGAGAGG
>NW_026627260.1:1899-5375 GCF_030028575.1 Malurus melanocephalus
TCATTGAAATGGAACCAAAAATCAACCACAGCTCGCCGAATTCACCTGGAGGGGGAAATGGACCCAAAAATCATCGAAATACACCCAAAAATCAATCACAGCTCGCTGAATTCACCGGGAATGACCCAAAAAATCATTGAAATAACCCAAAAATCACCCACACCTCGCCAAATTCACCTGGAATGACATAAAAATCATTTAAATGCAACCAAAAATCATTGAAATGCACCCAAAAATCATCGAAATCCACCCAAAAATCATCGAAATACACCCAAAAATCAACCACAGCTCGCCGAATTCACCTGGAGGGGGAAACGGACCCAAAAATCATTGAAATTAACCCAAAAATCAATCACAGCTCGCCAAATTCATCTGGAGAAGGGATTAACCCAAAAATCATTGAAATACACCCAAAAATGATTGAAATGCACCCAAAAATCAACCACAGCTTGCCGAATTGACCTGGAATGACCCAAAAATCATGGAAATGCACCCAAAAATCATTGAAATACACCCAAAAATCATCAAAATGCACCCAAAAATCATTGAAATACACCCAAAAATGATTGAAATGCACCCAAAAATCACCCACACCTCCCCGAATTCCCCTGGAATGACCCAAAAATCATTGAAAGTAACCCAAAAATCAACCACACCTCGCCAAATTCACCTGGAATGAACCAAAAACCATAGAAATACACCCAAAAATCGACCACAGCTCGCCGAATTGACCTGGAATGACCCAAAAATCATGGAAATGCACCCAAAAATCAATCACAGCTCGCCAAATTGACCTAGAGGGGGAATGGACCCAAAAATCATCAAAATGCACCCAAAAATCAATCACACCTTGCAGAATTGACCTAGAGGGGGAATGGACCCAAAAATCATTGAAATACACCCAAAAACCATTGAAATACACCCAAAATCTGAGTAAATTCACCCAAAAATCAATCACAGCTGGCTGAATTCACCTAGAGGGGGAATGAAGCCAAAAATCATTGAAATGCACTCAAAAATCATCGAAATACAACCAAAAATCAACCACAGCTCGCCGAATTCACCTGGAGGGGGGTAATGAACCCAAAAATCATCGAAATCTACCCAAAAATCATGNCTAAAAATCATCCACAGCTCGCTGAATTCACCTGGAATGATTCAAAAATCATTGAAATGCACCCAAAAATCATTGAAATTAACCCAAAAATCAACAACAGCTCGCCAAATTCACCTAGAGGGGGAATGGACCCAAAAATTATTGAAATGGAACCAAAAATCAATCACAGCTCGCTGAATTGACCTGGAGGGGGGAAATACGGGGAAACGAACCCAAAAAACATCTAAATACACCCAAAAATCAACCACAGCTCGCCAAATTGACCTAGAGGGAGAATGGACCCAAAAATCATTGAAATGCACCCAAAAATCAGCCACAGCTCGCCGAATTCACCTGGAATGACCCAAAAATCATCGAAATGCACCCAAAAATCATCGAAATACACCCAAAAATCGACCACAGCTCCCCGAATTCACCTGGAGAGGGGAAACGGACCCAAAAATCATTGAAATTAACCCAAAAATCGACCACAGCTCGCCGAATTCACCTGGAATGAACCAAAAAACATAGAAATGCACCCAAAAATCAACCACACCTCGCCAAATTCAGCTGGGGGTGGGAACGAACCCAAAAATCATTGAAATACACCTAAAAATCATCCACAGCTCGCTGAATTCACCTGGAATGAGTCAAAAATCATTGAAATGCACCCAAAAATCATTGAAATTAACCCAAAAATCAACCACAGCTCGCCGAATTCACCTGGAATGACACAAAAACCATAGAAATACACCCAAAAATCAACCACAGCTCGCCAAATTCACCTGGAGGGGGAAACGGACCCAAAAATCATTGAAATACACCCAAAAATCAGCCACACATCGCTGAATCCACCTGGAGGGGAAAATACGGGGAAATTAACCCAAAAAACATCAAAATACACCCAAAAATCACCCACACCTCCCCGAATTCACCTGGAATGAACCAAAAATCATTGAAATTAACTCAAAAATCTATCACAGCTCGCCAAATTCACCTGGAATGAACCAAAAAACATAGAAATGCACCCAAAAATCAACCACAGCTCGCCGAATTCACCTGGAATGATTCAAAAATCATTGAAATGCACCCAAAAATCATCGAAATACACCCAAAAATCAACCACAGCTCACCTAATTGACCTGGAGAGGGAAAATACGGGGAAATGAACACAAAAAACATCAAAATACACCCAAAAATCATCAAAATCTACCCAAAAATCACCCACACCTCGCCGAATTCACCTGGAATGAACCAAAAATCATCGAAATACACCCAAAAATCATCGAAATACACCCAAAAATCATCTCAATCAACCCAAAATCTGAGTAAATCCACCCAAAAATCATCAAAATACACCGAAAAATCGCCCACACCTCGCTGAATTCACATGGAATGAACCAAAAATCATTGAAATTAACCCAAAAATCGACCACAGCTCGCCAAATTCACCTGGAATGATTCAAAAATTATTGAAATTAACCCAAAATCAACCACAGCTCGCCGAATTCACCTGGAATGATTCAAAAATCATTGAAATCCACCCAAAAATCGACCACACCTCACCGAATTCACCTGGAGGGGGAAACGGACCCAAAAATCATTGAAAATAACCCAAAAATCAATCACAGCTCGCTGAATTCACCGGGAATGACCCAAAAATCATTGAAATGCACCCAAAAATCATCGAAATACACCCAAAAATTGACCACAGCTCGCCAAATTCACATGGAATGAACCAAAAAATCATTGAAATTAACCCAAAAATCGACCACTCCTCGCCAAATTCACCTGGAGGGGGAGTGAACCCAAAAAACATCGAAATACACCCAAAAATCATCGAAATAAACCCAAAAATCAACCACAGCTCGCCAAATTCACCTGGAATGAACCAAAAATCATTGAAATGGAACCAAAAAATCAATCACACCTCGCCGAATTCACCTGGAATGAACCAAAAATCATTGAAATGCACCCAAAAATCAATCACAGCTCGCCAAATTCACCTGGAATGATTCAAAAATCATTGAAATCCACCCAAAAATTGACCACACCTCGCCAAATTCACCTGGAGGGGGAAACGGACCCAAAAATCATTGAAATTAACCCAAAAATCAATCACAGCTCGCTGAATCCACCTGGAGGGGAAAATACGGGGAAATTAACCCAAAAAACATCAAAATACACCCAAAAATCATGGAAATACACCCAAAAACCATCTAAATCGACCCAAAATCTGAGTAAATCCACCCAAAAATCATCAAAATTCACCGAAAAATCACCCACACCTCGCCGAATTCACCTGCAGGGGAATGAACCCAAAAAACATTGAAATACACCCAAAAACCTGAATAAATCAACCCAAAAATCACCCACGTCT
>NW_026627261.1:0-910 GCF_030028575.1 Malurus melanocephalus
TCCCAGGGCAAATTCCCGGATGGATCCAGAGTGGGAACAGTTCCTGAGGAAAAATCCCGGATCCGTGTGGGGCAGGAACAGTTCCCGAGGAAAATTCCCGGATCTGTCCAGAGTAGGAACAGCTCCTGGTGCAAATTCCCAGATCCATTCAGAGCCATTCCAGCTCCTTGGGCTGATTCCCAGATTTATCCGGACCAGGAACAGATCCTGAGACCGATTCCTGGATCAGCCCAGAGCAGGAACAGCTCCCAGGGCAAATTCCCAGATCCATCTGGAGCAGGAACAGATCCCGAGGAAAATTCCCAGATCCGTTCAGAGCCATTCCAGCTCCTGGGGCTGATTCCCAGATTTATCCAGAGCAGGAACAGATCCTGAGGCTGATTCCTGGATCTATCCGGAGCAGCTCCCAGGGAAAATTCCCAGATTTATCCATTCAGAGCAGGAACAGCTCCTGAGGAAAATTCCCAGATCCATCCAGAGCAGCTTCCAGAGGAAATTCCCAGATCCATGAGGAGCCATTCCAGCTCCTGGTGCTGATTCCCGGATCCATCCAGAACAGGAACAGTTCCCAGGGCAAACTCCCGGATCCATCCAGAGCAGCTCCCGAGGCAAATTCCCGGATCCGTGTGGGACAGGAACAACTCCTGGGGCAAATTCCTGAATCCATCTGGAGCAGGAACAGATCCTGAGGAAAATTCCCAGATCCATGTGGAGCCATTCCAATTCCCGAGGCAAATTCCCAGATCCTTCTGGAGCAGGAACAGATCCTGAGGCCGATTCCTGGATCCATCTGAAGCAGCTCCCAGTGCTGATTCCCAGATTTATCCATTCAGAGCAGGAATGGCTCCCGAGGCAAATTCCCAGATCCATGCGGAGCCATTCCAGCTCCCAGGGCAAATTCCCAGATCCA
>NW_026627261.1:2780-4737 GCF_030028575.1 Malurus melanocephalus
GAGGAACCCTGGATTCCCAATCCAGGAAAAGCGGGATCAGGGATTGGATTGAGGATTGAGGAATCCCAAATCCTGCTTGGCTTCCCATTTCCCTACGGATTTGGGAATGTTTTCCATGCCCGGAGCGAGGTTTGGATGTTGCAGTAAAAACCGGTGGAATTCCAACAATCCCAACCCTTTTTTTCCTTGGAAAATCCTGGTTTTGCCGTTTCCTGAAATCCCGGATGCCTGGAATCGCAATTCCCAACCCTCCCGGAGCAGCTCGGGAAGCTGGAATTCCAAATTTTTCCAAAGTGGGAATTTTCCAGGAGGAGCTGTTGGGAATTCCAATGATCCCAACCCTTTTTTTCCTTGGAAAATCCTGGTTTTGCCATTCCCTGAAATCCCGGATGCCAGCGGGGCTGGAATCACAATTCCCAACCCTCCCGGAGCAGCTCGGGAAGCTGGAATTCCAAATTTCTGCAAAGCGGGAATTTTCCAGTTGGGAAATGAGCAAAAATCAGGATTTGGGATCATTCCAAGCCTGGCGGCGGCGGAACCTTTGGAAAGACGGGAACATTTGCATCCCAGAAAAAAAAACAAAAAATCCTGGAGAGGCCTGAAAGGATTTTTGCTGTTTGGCTTCTCCTTGGATTTGTTTCGCTCCAGGCTGGATTGAACGCCCGGATCCTTTTGGGAATTCTTCGGGRTGGATGGAGCGGGGATTAATGCCGGAATAAATTTGGGATGGGCTGTGATTGACAGGCGGGAATGGGAGCTGGGATGGAGAAATTTGGGAATGGGGGAAGGTGTGGGGCAATAAATCCCACAGGAATTCCAGGGTTTGTTTAATTTTCCAGGAGAAATGCAGGAATGGGGAAAGTCCAGGGCAGCAAATCCCACAGGAATTCCTGGGTTTGCTTTTCCGGGAGAAATGTGGGAATGGGAAAAATCCGGGGCAGCAAATCCCACAGGAATTCCTGGATATTTTTTCTTTTCCAGGAGAAATTTGGGAATGGGGAAAGCCCAGGGCAGCAAATCCCACAGGAATTTGTTTCCCAGAGTGGGACAATTTGGGAATTTGGTATCCAGAGTGGGATAATTCTGGATTTGGGCATCCAAGAGTGAGAAAAATTGGTAATTTGGTATCCAGAGTGGGACAATTTGGGAATTAGAATATCCAGAATGAGAAAATTTGGGAATTTGGCTGTACAGAGTGGAACATTTTGGGAATTTGAGCATGCAGAGTGGGACAATTTGGGAATTTGGGAATTCAGGCATCCAGAGTTGGAAAAATTTGGGAATTTTGCATCCAGAGTGGGATGGTTTGAGAATTTGGGCATCCAGAGTGGGACAATTTGGGAATTTGGGAATTTGATCATCCAGAGTGGGACAATTTGGGAATTTGAGAATTTGGGTATCCAGAGTGGGACAATTTTGGAATTAGAATATCCAGAGTGGAACAATTTGGGAATTTGAGCATCCAGAGTTTGGAACTCTGGGACAATTTGGGATTTTGGGAATTTGAGCATCCAGAGTGGGACAATTTGGGAATTTGGGAATTTGAACATCCGGAGTGGGATAATTAGGGAATTTGGCTGTCCAGAGTGGGAAAATTTGGGATTTTGGGAATTTGAGCATCCAGAGTGGGACAATTTGGGAATTTTGCATCCAAAGTGGGACAATTTGGGAATTGGAGCATCCAGAG
Organism: Malurus melanocephalus; assembly: GCF_030028575.1. NCBI lineage: Eukaryota > Metazoa > Chordata > Aves > Passeriformes > Maluridae > Malurus > Malurus melanocephalus. The sequence goes on from NW_026627261.1 coordinate 4,468, forward strand.
CAGGACAATTTGGAAATCTGGGAATTCACAAAGCATTTCAAACCACGGAAAACTCGGCGTTCCCTGACTCCTTTCCAGGCAGATTCCCACGGATCCACCACCATCCCGAGCCCTCCCTTTTCCCGGATTTCCCGGATTTTCCGGGATTTCCCGGTGACCTCGCTGTCCCTGTTTTCCCGCAGTGCTGAGCATCGGCGAGGGCGGATTTTGGGAAGGATCCGTGAAGGGCAGGACCGGCTGGTTCCCGGCGGAATGTGTGGAGGAGGTGCA
>NW_026627262.1:0-1129 GCF_030028575.1 Malurus melanocephalus
GGCACAGACACGGTGTGAGCAGAAGGATGTGGGGCTCAGGGGCATCCTGGGGATGGGGACATGGGGACACCTGGGACACAGGGACATGGTGTGGACACAGGGACAGGAGGGTGTGGAGCACAGGGGTGTCCTAGGGATGGGACACAGGGGTGTTTTGGGACATGGGGACATGTGAGGCTGGGGACATGTGAGGATGGGGACAAATGGGACATGTGTGGATGGTGAGGACAGGGGACATGAGGGACACAGGGACATCCTGGGGATGGGACACAGGGGTGTTTTGGGACGGGGACATAGGGACGTGTGAGGATGGGGACACAGAGGACATCTGGGGATGGTGAGGACAGGGACATGCAGGGCACACAGCCATCATGGGGATGGGACACAGGGACATCCTGGGGATGGGACATTGGGACATCCCGGGGATGGGCCATGGGAGTCCTGTTTTAGGACAGGGCCACTGGGACATCCCAGGGATGGGACACGGGGGCATCCTGGGGATGGGACATGGGAGTGTTTTAGGACAGGGCCACTGGGACATCCCAGGGCTGGGACATCCCGGGGCTGGGCCATTGGGACATCCCAGGGATGGGACCCCCGTGTCCCTTGTGCCCAGGCCGGCCCCGCATGCTTTGTGCCCGCGGTGCCAGCGCCATGTCCCTGTCCCTGTCCCCAGGGAACCTGTGTGGCGGGGCGGGCGCGGCGCAGCGCGCGGTGGAGGACGCGTTCCTGCGGCGCTTCCTGCACGGCACCTTCCCAGGGCTCATGGCCGACCAGGCCGTGCTCAAGCGCCGGGGGAACCTGCTGGTCATCTGCGCCCTGCTGAGCCGGGCACTGCCACCCCACAAGCTCTACTTCCTGCAGGGCTACACCGAGACCCTGCTGGGCCACTTCTACAAGTGCCCCGTGCGCCTCGAGCTGCAGACCGTGCCCGCCCGTGTGCCCTACAAATACCTGTAGGGTCAGAATAAACCTATAAACCTCCTGTATGGTCTGGGATATCCCTCTCGAGCTGCAGACCGTGCCCACCCACGTGCCCTACTAGTATCTGTAGGGTCAGAATAAACCTATAAATCTGTAAACCTCCTATATGGTCTGGGATATCCCTCTCGAGCTGCAGACCATGCCC
>NW_026627262.1:3213-4811 GCF_030028575.1 Malurus melanocephalus
CTGTCCCTGTCCCCGGGAGGTGACAGTGACATACCCACGTAGCTGAGCAGGACGGGCAGGAAGGCCAGCCCGTGCGCCAGCCCCACCAGGGTGACGATGAGGTTGAGGCGGAAGAAGAAGATTTGGATCAGGCGCGCCTTGGCGAACGCCAGCACCACCACACCCGGCAGGTTGGTCATGGCCACGCCCGCCACCACCTGCGGGGACAGCCGGGGACAGCGTCAGCGACACCGCCGGGGACAGTGACACCGACACCGCCGGGGACAGTGACAGTGACACCGCCGGGGACAGTGACACCGTCAGCGACACCGCCAGGGAGAGTGACACCGCCGGGGACAGTGACACCGCCGGGGACAGCGACATCGCCGGGGACAGCGACATCGCCGGGGACAGCGACAGTAACACCGCCAGGAACAGCGACAGTGACACCGCCGGGGAGAGTGACTCCGCCGGGGACAGTGACACCGTCAGCGACACCACCAGAGACAGTGACGCCGGCAGCAACACCGCCGGGGACAGAGACAGTGACACCACCCGCGACCCGGCCCCGGTGGGGCAGGGTGGCCCGGAGGTCACCACTCCATCCCAGCAGGGTGGTTTGGGGTCCCGCGCTGCCACCCCCATCCCGCAGGGTTTGGGGTCCCGCGGTGCCACCCCCGTCCCGCAGTGTCCCCGTGCCCACCTTGCTGCCCATGGTGACAGTGGCCTCGGCGGCCCGTGCCACCCGCGTGGGCTGGCGGCTGCGGGCGAAGGCGCAGGTGATGTGGGACACGAACTCCACCGAGATGCCCACGGCCTGCGGGGACAGCGGGGTGGCACTGCGGGCACGGGCTGTCCCCAGAGCCACCCCTGTGCCCCATGGCCCCTGTGCCCAGAGCCACCCCTGTGTCCCACAGCCCTGTGTCACTCTGCAGGCCCCCTATCATCCCCCCTGTCACCCCCTGTGTCACCTCGTGTCACTCCATGTCCCTGTGTCACCCCTCACATCCCATGTCCCCATGCCATCTCATTTGTCCCAAGTCCCCATGTCAATCCTTGTGGACCCCCCTCACACCCCGTGTCCCTGTGCCACACCATGTGCCCCGTGTCCCTATGTGACTCCTCACACTCCCCATGCCCCATGTCCCCATGCCACCCCGTGTCCCTGTGTCACCCACATTCCCCACATCCCCCATGTCCCTGTGCCACCCCATGCGCCCCATGTCCCTGTGCCACCCCATGTGCCCCATGTCCCTGTGCCACCCCATGTGCCCCCTGTCCCTGTGCCACCCCATGTGCCCCATATCCCTGTGCCACCCCATGTGCCCCATGTCCCTGTGCCACCCCGTGTCCCTGTGTCCCCGTGCCACCCGGTGTCCCCGTGGTGCCCGCACCGCCACCAGGTTGATGAGCGCCACGGCGTTGTAGGGCACGCCCCAGAGCGCCATGAGCCCCACGGTGTCCAGCAGCACCATGGCGATGGTCAGCAGCGTGGCCAGGCTGGAGCGCACGTCCATGCCCAGCAGCAGGAAGGACACGGCGAACGTGGGCACCAGGCACAGTGACAATGTCACCAACCCCTCCGCCACCACCGTCAGGTACTGCTCGTAGTACACGTA
>NW_026627263.1:0-1339 GCF_030028575.1 Malurus melanocephalus
TCATAGAATGCTTTATTTCTGCACTCAGGTTTGCAGAGGTGGTTGAGATTTATTACACGTGGCTGGAGTGGGGCAGAGGTGCAGAGATAATTATTATCATTAATTAGATATCTTACTGCCCGCCCGCAGTAAGAGAACCCCGGTGTGGGGTGAGTGCAGGAATTTGGGGCTGACCCAGGCTCGAGGGTCTTTTTATGGACAGCATGGGGTCTTTTTATGGTTTTTTTTATGCCCAGAGCAGCCTGGGGGAATCAGCAGAGAAAAACAAACATTCTCCTCTTGAAGAAGCACCTTGCATGATTTCATCACCCCAGGATACGTTTTTATTGAGTGGAGCTTTAGGAGAAACAAAAACGGGGGGAAAAACGCCTGGGCTGCTCTGCTGAGAGGGAAAATGGAACAAAAACCCAAGGAAGCAAGAGCCACCTGTGCCCTCCTCAGCCTCCGGCACTGAAAAAGGAAAAGGAAAGTTCAGGAAAGGAAAGAAAAGAAGAAGAGAGAAGAGAAGAGAAGAGAAGAGAAGAGAAGAGAAGAGAAGAGAAGAGAAGAGAAGAGAAGAGAAGAGAAGAGAAGAGGAAAAAGAAAAGAACCCCCAGAAGAATTTGGAGCCACAATTTGTGCAGAGGTGATGCCAGCACTCAGCGGGTCCCAAATGTCCCCTCCCCAGGGGGGAAAGGTGGATTTGGGAAGGAGCAGGACAGGAATTCCCAGTGGGATTCCTGCCTGTTTGACAGCTGGCCCACCCTCCGAGGTGGGGTGTGAACACAAAACATTTCCCCAGCTCTTTTCCCCCCTAACTCACCACTTAGGAAATGAAAATCAACTCTCAGCCCCACACATTCCCTCCCAGGGAAGGGGTTTCTTTTTCAAGGTGTTCCAGATTATTTTTCCCAATTGTTGGCCCTGTTTTTAATTGGAACTGACTCCGGGGATGCAGTTAAAATGTTTCAGCTACCAAAAATCAGCTTCCAGTCGTGCTGCTCAGAGGGGTTGAGGACTCCTCATCCCTGGAAGTGTCCAAGGCCAGGCTGGACGGGGCTTAGRGCAAACTGGGACAGTGGAAAATGTCCCTGCMCRTGGTAGGAGGTGGAATGGGATATTTTAAGATCAATTCCAATCCAAAGTCCACGATTCTGTGAAAAAATAACACCAAGTGCTCCGATGAACCTTTCCACAGCGTCTCTCCGCCAGGGATTCAATGTTTCTTTTGTTAAACAACCCCAAATTCCTATTTTTCCACTCAAAAAGAGGTCAGGTAGTGGAGATCTGTTAGAAACRTCACCCTGCTGTGCTTGAGGGACACAGAAATTACAGCCAGTCATACCTTAAGGACATAAAA
>NW_026627263.1:1809-3353 GCF_030028575.1 Malurus melanocephalus
GACACCCATGTCCCCACAGCCACACCCTCCCCACTCCCTCATCTCTGATGCTCCTCACTGACCAAAAAAATGCCCAAAAAAAGGGAAAACAGGGAGGACAAAGCCCACCTTGCACTTGAGCTGCAGAGAGCAGCCAAACCCTCCCATTCCCAGCCCATTCCTGGTCTGTGGGACCAGCAGGACATAAAACCCCAAAACCTCCGCCTCACAAATCATAAATCTGGGGGAGATTTCTCTGCCTATTCCCCTCCCTGGCTCTGTGGGTTTGGGCAGGAGCAGGGTGGGAGCCAATCCCTTTTTTCATCACATTAAATGAAGGCATAAACCATCCCTCTTAATTCCTTTTAATTAAATTCCTCCCTGGCGGACGGAAACGCTGCTCCTGCATGTTTTTTCACCAAACAGGGCCTCGGTGCAAATCCAGGGAGTTGTGGGGCTCTCCAGGAGATGAAGGGAACTCCAAGGCTGGCAGATCCCAAATCCGTCCCTTCAGCTGGACTGGCTCACCTCCACGAGGGTAAATCTGGGAAGAGGGAAGAGCACAAATCCATCTGAGGCAGAGTCCAGACATTTTAAAGAAGTGAAATCTGAGTGCCGACCCATCCCTTTGGACACTCCATTCCCAAAAATCCTTGAAAACATTTTTACCCAGCCACGGTCCTGCCCTCCCCCTCTGCAGCAACAGGCTGTGGTGGCTGCTTCCCCAGTGCTTTGGAAAAAAAATATTCAAAAAAATTCAAAAATATTCAAAAAAATCCACTGGAATATTTGGTGTTTAAAGCAAAACTGCTGGAGGATGAGTAGAAAAAGCCAGGCTGGACCTGAGGCTCTCACAGTTGAGCTGGAGATGGGACATTGTGGGAAATTTCTGATTTGGAGACCCCTCCTTCCTTCCAGTCCCCTCTGTCCCTGAATCCTCCTGACCTCCCAGGCTTTGTTCCATCCCTGGAAAACAAAAAGATGCAAAAAGTCATCTCAGGAACCCAATCAGCCCAAGTTTTGAACCCTGAGAAGGGACACAGGCACTTCCAACCCCAGGACAGATGGAACTGTGCCAGGAGAAGACCACTCAGAGCCCAGCAAGACGAGGGGAAGGTGATGGGAACTCCATGGAGCAGCTGAGGGAAAGGGAAATCGGGTTCTGAACCCTTTTAACCCAAAAATCCCTCCAGATCTCTGAGAACACTGGCTGCTGTTCCCACTGCCCTCTCCTGCCCAGGCTCTGGCAGCACCACAATGGATTTTGGGGTGTAGAAGGGGTGTGGAAGGGGAAYGAGGGGTGGCAGAGGCTGAGGGACAGGTGACAAATGTCTCTGTGCCCTTCAGGGGTGGATTGCAGCACGGGAAGCTCTGGGGACAAACATCCCCCAAGCAGGGGTCGGAGCAATCCCAAATGCCATGTTTCACAATCCAWTTTAAAGGGGAAAGGGACCACAAAGGCTTTCACCATCAGCTCTGGGGGTGCTGCTGGGCATCCTGAACCCCTTTTCCTTTGTGTGCTGATACCTGGGATGCAGTTCAGGTATGAAAAAGAGCCATGAAAA
>NW_026627264.1:0-1489 GCF_030028575.1 Malurus melanocephalus
GTGACATCACAGGTGCTGTTCTGGGCAGTGCCGTGAGGCACAGGGTGCGTCTCCATCCTCCAGCACATTCCCAGTGGCTCCCAGTGTGGTCCCAGTCACACCCATATGGTCTCACACACTCCCAGTATATCCCAGTTGCTCTGAACATTCTGGGAGTCATTCCCAGCACTCCCAGTTACCTCAGCAGGGTTCAGTTGTCCCCAGGGTTATTCCAGTCACTCCCAGTACATCCCAGTTGTCACCAGCACGCACCCAGCATTCCCAGCTGTTCACAGTTGCTTCCAGCATTAACCCAGTCGCTCCCAGTTCCTCCCAGTGTGTCCCCAGCTGGCTCCCAGCATGGGCCTAGCGGCTCCCAGTAACATTCCAGTAAGCTTCCATTCACACCTACTCAAATCCCAGTCACTCCCAGTATGATGCCAGCATGGATTCACTTGCTCTGGACATGGTTCTAGTTACTCACAGTATGATCCCTGTGACTCTCCCAGTATATCCCAGTTACCCCCAGCATGATCCCAGGGGCTCCCACTTCCTCCCAGTGCCTTTCAGCATGATTCCAGTTTCCCTACAGCCACTCCCAGTCACACTCAGTGTGGTCCCAGTTGTTCCCAGTGTATCCCAGTTGCTCCCAACGTGGTGCAAATTCCCCCAGCATGCTCCGAGTCACCCCCAGTGTGATCCCAGTCACCCTCAGTGTGGTCCTAGTCACCTCCAGCATGGCTCCAGTTGCTCCCAGTTCCTCCCAGTATGATCCCTGTTGCAGCCAGTAGCCCCTGCAGTCACAGCCACTATGATCTCAGTGGCCCCCAGTGCAGACACAGTCACTCCCAATTGCTCCCAGTCACCACCAGCATGGTCCCAGTTGTCCCCAATGTTGTCCCCTCCAGTATCATTACAGACACTCCCAGTATATCCCAGTTGCTCTCAGCATGGCCATTCCTAGTCACCCCAGGTGGCCCAGCACAGCTCTATTAGCTCCCAGGATGATCTCATTCTTTCCCAGTATATCCCAGTTGCCTCCAGCACACACCCATCATTCCCAGTTGCTCCCAGTCACTCCCAGTAGCTCTGAGTGTGGTCCCAGTCGCTCCCAGTAACTCCAAGTCTGGTCCGAGTCACTCCCAGTTGCTCTCAATGAGGTCCCACCCACTCCCAGTTTCTCTCAGTGTGGTCCCAGTCGCTCTCAGTGTAGTCCCAGTCACTCCCAGTACCTCCCTGTGTTGTCCCAGTCACTCCCAGTTGCTCTCAGTGTGGTCCCAGTCACTCCCAGTCTCTCCCAGTCTCTCCCAGTCACTCCCAGTCACTCCCAGTCTCTCCCAGTCTCTCCCAGTCTCTCCCAGTCTCTCCCAGTCTCTCCCAGTCTCTCCCAGTCACTCCCAGTCTCTCCCAGTCACTCCCAGTCTCTCCCAGTCACTCCCAGTCTCTCCCAGTCTCTCCCAGTCTCTCCCAGTCACTCCCAGTCACTCCCAGTCTCTCCCAGTCTCTCCCA
>NW_026627264.1:2905-4612 GCF_030028575.1 Malurus melanocephalus
TAATGTTTGATGCCACCAGAAGAAACAACTGAACAGAGCAGGGACATATTTTGGATTCAACAAATCAGCTCTTTCTAATGATTTTCCACTGTCAATGAGTCTGGATGGGTGTTCCTGCCCCTGTGCTCATGCAGGTGCTTACAGGGATCCAGGAGGATGTGGAGACCACCAGCCAGGTGTCATCCCAACGGGGATCATCAGGAATGTGGGTCACCAGGTCTCTGCCCAACGTGGATCCTCTGATGGGGGACGAAGGTGGAGCAACGTACGGAGCTCTTCCCAAACTCGGGGCACTCACAGGGATTCCCTTACCGGTGGTGGCGTTGGTGTCGGGTCAAGTGAGAGCTCTGGCTGAAGCACCTCCCACACTGGGAACACTCGTAGGGCCTCTCCCCAGTGTGGATGCGCTGATGAGTGATGAGGTGGGAGTTTTGCTTGACGCCCTTCCCACAGTCGGGGCAGCGGAAGGGCCTCTCATCCGTGTGAATCCGCTGGGGCAGGAGGAGATTGGAGCTCCTCGGAAACATTCCCACATTCTCGACACTCGTAGGGCCTCTCCCCAGTGTGGATCAGCCGGTGACGGATCAGGCGGGTGCTTTTGCTGAAGCTCTTCCCACACTCCAAGCACTTGTAGGGCTTCTTCCCAGTGTGAAGCTGCTCATGAACCCCCAGCTCCAAGCCCCAGTTGAAGCTCTGAGTGCCTTCCTGGCATAGGGTGGGTCTTTTCCCCTCAGAGCACCCTGGGCTGGATTTGGGGCCCCTCTTTTTATGCGATCTCCTTGGCGTTTCCTCCCCATTGGATTCCTGTGCTGTGGAGCCGCTCAGAATGGCCCCTTCCACAAGGTTCTGCTGGGGGGATTTGCCTTCCTTGGTCTCCATCCTTGGCTCTTTGTCTGGGGGAGGAAGGACGAGGAGAGGATGGGATTTGCCTCCGTGCCAGAGGGAAGGGGAAGGAGATCCCCCCCAGCTCATCCCCAGCAGGACGGTGTCTGCAGTGGGGTTTTCCTGCAGCCAGGGCAATGCTAGGCTGGGAGATGGAGGACAAGAGATGGGAAAAGGAGCCGTGACTTCCTCCTCACCTGCCTGGGGGTCCTGGGATGTCTTCCCCTTCTTTGCAGCCTCCTCCTCTATCCAGCCAATGTTTGGGAATGGGAAATCCTGCTTTGGGAGAAAAGCAAGGCATGAGTACACTGGGTTGTGCATTAATCCTGCCCAAGCCACCAGGTGCCAGGTACATACAAAAACCTCCAAAACACCAAGATTCAGCCCAAAAAAAAACTCCCAAGGGTTTCCTCTCTCCAATCTCCCCACTCTGGGCCACTCTACCTGTTTGCAAACCTCCCCAGACTGCTGGGGGTCGTCGGAATCCCCAAAGTTCTTCCTCTCTGGTCTCTCCACTTTAGGGTCCTGTGGATCCCACTTGGGGATGTCAGGGTTTTGGACTACTCATTGGTCACTTCTCCACTCAGTGTTTTGGGGTTTTGGGGTCTAAGGTGTCCCCCCTTTTCCCCTCTGTAGGATGTTGAGGTTCCAGGGAATCCTGGCTGTCCCCTCTCTCTGGCTTTCCCACTTTGGGGTCCTTGGTGTCACAGAAGTCACTCTGGACTCCCTGAAGACTCCTCCTCCTCCAGACTGCCAGGGGTCTCCTGGTTATTGGTTATTGCTGCTCTCCACACTCCTCACTCCAGGGGTCCCGAGTTTCCCCCA
>NW_026627265.1:0-1286 GCF_030028575.1 Malurus melanocephalus
CAAAAATGGGTGTTTGAAGGTGAATTTTTGGCTGTTTGTGTCTGAATCTACAGTGATTTATTAATTGATACTAAAGAAAACTAATGGCTAAAATAATTTTTATTGTTTTTATTACTTAAATCAGGCAGAACGAAACAAAAGGGAGTTAAGGTTTGGGGGGTTGGGGGGGTTTTTGTTTTGTTTACTTTTAGAGGGTTTGGGTTTTTTTGTTTTGTTTTGTTTTATTTTTAATTGGGTTTTTTTGTTTTGTTTTGGGGTTTCTGTGGTTTGTTTTTTAGTTTTTGTTTTCATTTCAAAGAATGAAATCTTCTAAAATTAGCAATTTTTTTCCAAGACAATGCAGTTCAGATGATTCTATTTGTAAATCACTTCCGTGGAGGAAACGTCCTTAATTTGTGCTTTGCTCTTGTGTACAAATTGAAGTTAAAAATAATTTCAGGCCCTGAAGAGGACCCCCATTTTCCAAGAGCTTTTAAAGGGATTTTTTTTGCTGTGGTGTGAGGTTCCATCCCAAAGAGGGAATTCCTGGACGGGGATGTTGGAAACCCTGGAGCTCCCCGGGCAACCGCCTTTGGGTGGGAACCAAAATTGGGATTCCAGGGGTCACCCAGGGAGCAGGAAAGCCTCACTTTATTTTTATTTATTTATTTTTATGGTATTTGTATTTTTTTTGTAAAGGTTTCTTTGGTATTTTTATTTTCTTTCTTTTATAAAGGCCTCTTCTGTATTATTTTATTTATTTTATAAAGTTTTCTTTAGTATTTTTGTTTCTTTTCTTTCTTTTATAAAGGTCTCTTCTGTATTATTTTATTTATTTTATAAAGGTTTCTTTGGTATTTTTCTGTTTTTTCTTTCTTTTATAAAGGTCTGTTTTCTATTTTTACTTTATAAAGTTTTCTTTAGTATTTTTGTTCCTTTTCTTTCTTTTATAAAGGCCTATTCTGCATTTTGATTTTCTTTGTTTTCTGAAGTTTCATTCTGTATTTTTCTTTATTTTCTTTCTTTTAGAAAGGCCTCTCCAGTATTTTTATTTTATTTATTTTCTAAAGGTATCTTTGGGATTTTTCTTCATTTTCTTTCTTTTACAAAGGCCTATTCAATATTTTCATTTTCTTTCTTTTATAAAGGTATCTTTGGTATTTTTCTTTCTTTTCTTTCTTTTAGAAAGGCCTATTCTGTATTTTTTTTTCCTAAAGGCTCATTCTGTATTCTTCTGCGAGGTCACTTGGAAAAGGGACAGAAATAACTTCTTTTTGACAGAAATAATTCCTTTTTGACAGAAATAA
>NW_026627265.1:3646-5160 GCF_030028575.1 Malurus melanocephalus
GAAGGAATTTTGGAATTTAGGAAGCAATTTAGGAAGGAAGGCATTTTGGAAGGAAGGAACTTTGGAAGGAATTTAGAAATTTAGGAAGGAATTTTGGAAAGAAGGAWGAAATTTAGGAAGGAATTTAGGAATTTGGGAAGGAATCAAGGAAGGAAGGAGCCTTTGGGCCGTTAACTGTGAATGAAGCTGCCTTTTGTGGGGGTGCAGAATTCAGCAGAGTTGAGCTCACAAAGGCTTTTGTCTCCCCAGCACTGAAATCCGTGGCGCTGGCACTGCCTGGCACGTTTTAAACCATCCCTYCACCTTCCTCCTCAAAAACTGCTCTGATCCACAAAAACAAGTTCCTCGTTAACTCTGAGCATCAAATTTATTTATTTTAATTGATTTCTATCCCATTTAAATCAGTTTTTCGAGGATATTTTGTTTATCCTGAGCCAAAACAATTATTTAGTGTTTGTACATCCACAAAAGGATGAGGTGCATGTCTGGGAGGAGGGAACTTTGGAAAGAATTTCGGAATTTTGGAAGGAATTTAGGAATTTTGGAAAGAATTTTGGAAGAAAGGAAGGCGTGAAGGGAGGAAGAATGGGTGTGATTTAATAAATTTATTTCAATTTATTAAATTAATTAAATTATTAAATTAATTTATTAAACTTGCCTGAGAACACCTCAAAACCCCTTGCCACAGTGCAGACAGAAGCTTTTGTTTCACAGCCACGCTTTGGGTACCATTTACTCCATTTGTCACCTTCTGTAATTATTTTTCTGATGCTCCCATGCAGGGAAAATGTGGGAATTTGAATAACAATTTCCAAGTGTGGAGTTCCTTACACTCGTTCATTCATTTTTAAAGAGGGGTTTCTTTCTCCTCCTTGTTTTCACCCTTTATTATTAATAATACATTAATATTTCAGTTAAATTAWTAAATAATTAAATAAAATCATCATTGAACTATGAAATAAAAGCTGTGGCTTGTCCCCAAACACCTTGGGGGGGATGAGTTGTGCAGAGTGCTGTCACTGGGAGGACAATTTCTTTTAATTAGACAAAATTAGCTAAAAGTATCAAATAACGAGGTTGGAACTGGAGCTGCTCAGCTGGGCTGAGGATGAGAGGAAGAACAAAGCTTTTCCAGGAGCTGGAATGGGATGAGGAACCYGGAATAAAGGGCTGTAGGGTGGAGGGATTGGGATTGGGGTTTGGTGTTGGGGTCGTGGCTTTGTGGTGATTGGTGTGAGTTGGGCTCCATGGTCTGAAAGGTTTTTCCCGAATTTCCCCGTTCTCTGATGGATTTGGCCCATCCTGGCTGTTTTTTGGTGTTTTTGGAGAATTCTCTGCTCGTTTTGCTGTTCCTGTCCAGCTCTGGGAGGGTTCCCGGGCATGGAGGAGGCTCCAACACCTGACTGGGGAGATGGTTTGGAACAGAGAGAGAGAYTGGGAACAAATTCCTCCCTGGGAGGGTGGGGAGGGGCTGGGATGGAATTCCCAGAGAAGCTGTGGCTGTCCCTGGATCC
>NW_026627266.1:0-181 GCF_030028575.1 Malurus melanocephalus
GGCTTTTGTGGTTTCCTAAATCAAGAGCTGTTGGAAAAACAAGCTCCACTTGTTGACCTTTRTATTTATCTGCAGATCTGTATTTATCCAAATTTATCACTATTTGGAGTGACAGAGAATCAGGCATTGCTTTATTTTATGGCCAGGATGTTGTTTTAGCCACAGGATGTGCCACAGGAAT
>NW_026627266.1:2936-4665 GCF_030028575.1 Malurus melanocephalus
TTTTGGTTTTTGACAGAGCCCCAGGACCTGCCAGAACAGACCCCTGAATTTAATTAATTAAATTAATTTTTATTAATTTATTTAAACACTGTAAAGCATTTTTATGAATTAATTTTTATGAATTAATTTAAACACTGTAAAGCGTTTTTATGAATTAATTTTTATGAATTAATTTAAAATTTTTTATGAATTAATTTTTATGAATTAATTTAAACACTGTAAAGCGTTTTTATGAATTAATTTTTATGAATTAATGTAAAAACTTTTATGAATTTATTTTTATGAATTAATTTAAACACTGTAAAGCRTTGCTTCCTCAATTAATTGGTSCCASAGGAAAAGCCACCSTTGATTTAGCTGCAAGCAGAGGATGTGACCTGTTTCGAGATGTGGCCACTGAACTTTTTCCTGGCAAAGGAGGCCATAAAGTATTAAAATCTGACCTTTTTGGAGGCTGAAAAGTCAAAACACAAATCCRGGATAATAACATTTAACTTAACAAGTGGAATTACAATCGGGAGGGGGAAAAGGAAGATTGAGAGGATTAAAAGGAGTCAGCAAAAAAGGTAAAATGTTTGCAGGTAACCCAAAGAGCACTTCAGGACATCATAACATTTAAACATATAAACATTTAAACTCATAACAATGAGAATAACATTTAAAAAAAAAAGAATTCCAGAGGGGAAATGGAAAATCATCCMTGGCAGGAATGATTCACAGCTTGGGGAAGGGATGTGAAAAGGTGTTTTCAGGAATTGGAGTTGTAGCAGGATTTGGGAAGGAGAAAATGAATGAATGAATAAATAAATGGATGAATGAATGAATAAATGAATGAATTATTGGCATAGATTTTTCTCCAGAGATTTGCACCCTTCCCTGGGTGGGAGAGGATGGGATGAGGCACAGAAGAACATTCCAGAGGAATTCCAGAGGGGAAATGGAAAATCATCCCTGGCAGGAATGATTCACAGCTTGGGGAAGGAATGTGAAAAGGTGTTTTCAGGAATGGGAGTTGTAGCAGAGTTTGGGAAGGAGTAAATGAATAAATGAATGAATAAATAAATGGATGAATGAATAAATTAATGAATAAATTAATGAATAAATTAATTAATGAATAAATGAATTATTGGCATGAATTCTTCTCCAGAGATTTGCACCCTTCCCTGGGTGGGAGAGGATGGGATGAGGCACAGAAGAACATTCCAGAGGAATTCCAGAAGGATTCACACACAGCTCATCCCCTGTCCCTAAAACAGCCTTGGGGACAGAGATGGTGACAGAGACAAATGTAATGACATCAAAAATAAACACAGAAATAAATCCTGGACAGCAGAAACTCAGGAATTTCAAAGAAAACYCCCAAATCCTCCAATTTCTGCACTGGTAAATTGGTCAGAGCAAGGATAAAACGAGTTCTGCACGTGAAGAAATGGATTTTGGCCAAGTGTCCCCCTGATTCTGTGCAGGGAATAAAAACCTCGTGAATTTGGGAGATTCTTTTCAAATTAGCAATGACTGTAACAGCAGATAACAAAAGATTTTTTTTTTGTCTTTTTTTTAAATTTTTTTTTATTATTATTATTTTCTTTTTTTTATTTTTTTCTTTTTAATTGGCTGGCAGAGAAGCTGAGTCTCTGCACATTTCTGATTTAATTTGGATTTGTTTTCTGAAACAGCTCAGGGCTGGCAACAAAACCCTGACACATCACGAGCAAACATATGTCTGCTC
>NW_026627267.1:0-4415 GCF_030028575.1 Malurus melanocephalus
GAAGAAGAGGCTGACACTCCAAACCTGACAGGTCTCTGAGGATGATTAAATTAGAACGAGCCTGCTTGAAACCTGCCCTGCAGCCTGGGGCACGATTAGAGAGTGAATTGCTGTTGAGTGGAAGGATGAGGGGCASGCAGGGGTGGCACAGGGACATGGTCAGGGAATGTCACCGCTCCGGAGTGTCCCCTGCCCTGCCCTGCCGTAGGCTGGAGTGATCAGCAGTCATTAATTTTAATAATTAATTCCTGCATTCCACGGAGTTCTGCCATTTCCCAGGCTCTGAACCCCATAAAACCCCACATTTGTGGGATCTGCCCTTTGGGAATGGTGTCTCTGCAGTGCCATGTCCCATTCCCCGCTGCCTGGGGCACATCCCCTTTTCCTGGATAAAATGAGACCCGTGCAGAGAAATGAGGACAATCCTTCCCTGGGATATCTCTGGGTTAGAGCTCACTCTGAGAAACCCGTTCAGCACACACAGAGAGCTTTTCCATCCCTTCTTCCAGACCCAAAGAGCTCAGCACATTCCCTTTCCTGGATAAAATGAGACCCGTGCAGAAAAATGGGGACAATCCTTCCCTGGGATATCTCTGGGTAAAAGCTCGCTTTCAGGAACCCCTTCAGCACACACAGAGAGCTTTTCCATCCCTTCTTCCAGACCCAAAGAGCCCAGCACATCCCCTTTCCTGGTGGATAAAATGAGATTTGTGCAGAAAAATGGGGACAATCCTTCCCTGGGATATCTCTGGGTAAAAGCTCACTCTGAGGAGCCCCTTCAGCACACACAGAGAGCTTTTCCATCCCTTCTTCCAGACCCAAAGAGCTCAGCACATCCCCTTTCCTGGATGAAATGAGATTTGTGCAGAGAAATGGGGACAATCCTTCCCTGGGATATCTCTGGGTAAGAACTCACTCTGAGGAACCCCCTCAGCACACACAGAGAGCTTTTCCATCCCTGGGATGTCTCTGGGTAAAAGCTCACTCCGAGGAACCCCTTCAGCACACACAGAGAGCTTTTCCATCCCTCCTTCCAAACCCAAAGAGCTCAGCACATCCCCTTTCCTGGTGGATGAGACCTGTGCAGAGAAATGGGGACAATCCTTCCCTGGGATGTGTCTGGGTTAGAGCTCACTCTGAGAAACCCGTTCAGCACACACAGACAGCTTTTCCATCCCTGGGATATCTCTCGCTTTCAGGAACCCCTTCAGCACACCCAGAGAGCTTTTCCATCCCTTCTCCCAAACCCAAAGAGCTCAGCACATCCCCTGACATTCCATGTCCCATCTCCCCCACCCCAATCCCCCTCCCCTGTTCCTATCCCCTGGAAAAAAAGAGCTTTTTCCTAATGGCTCCCACCAAAGCAGCTCAGCGTTCTCAAGGTCCTTTCAAGTGCTGCTTGTTTTATAAATGTCTCGGAATGGAATCGTTTTCTCCCTAGCTTGGAGAGGTTCTGGGTAGGGAATTTTTCAGCGGGTGATGAGTTTGACGCTCTGTGCCGGGCATTTCCGAGGAGCTGTTCCAGCCCGGAGCACRGAGATGAATTCATCCCAAGCTCCGAGAACAAATGCTTTCCAGAAAGGTCACATTGCTGCGAGCCAGGACACGATCAGGCTGATCTCGCTGCTCCTCACTGGGCTGCAGTCACATCTGTCCCTGCCTTAAATCAGCGCCGAATTTCCTTCACAGCCCCGGCTTTGYGGAGCAGCTGCTGGGGAAGGTTCCGGAGGGAAACACGGGGATCACAGCTCCTCGTTTCTGGGATTTGTGTCCAGAGGGACCCAGAGGTTCACCAGTCCCTCATTCCGGACACACGAGGGTCACAGCCCCTCGTTCTGGGATTTGTGTCCAGAGGGACCCAGAATGTCACCAGCCCCTTGTTCTCGGGATTTGTGTCCAGAGGGACACGTGAGGGTCACAGCCCCTCCTTCCTGGGATTTGTGTCCAGAGTGACCCAGAATGTCACCAGCCCCTCATCCCGGGATTTGTGTCCAGAGGGACCCAGAATGTCACAGCCCCTCCTTCCCGGGATTTGTGTCCAGAGGGACCCAGAATGTCACCAGCCCCTCATTCCGGACACACGGGGGTCACCAGCCCCTCATTCCCTGGCTCTGTGTCCAGAGGGACCCAGAATGTCACCAGTCCCTCGTTCCGGGATTTGTGTCCAGAGGAACCCAGAATGTCACCAGCCCCTTGTTCTCGGGATTTGTGTCCAGAGGGACCCAGAATGTCACAGCCCCTCATTCCGGACACACGAGGGTCACCAGCTCCTCTCCCAGCCGGTGACAGAGCCCCAGTGTCACCGTGGGACCGTCAGGAACCATTTCAGTCCTGCTCTGTCCCCTCGTGGCCCCTCTGTCACCGTGTCCCGGTGTTCCCAGTCCGTTGTCCATGGAGCCCTGAACCCCTGAGGTGAATTATTCCAAGCTCTTTGCTTTTTTTAGGTCTGTCCCTCACCCCGGGGACTCCCTGAGCCGTGCGTGGTGTCAGACCCGCGCTCACTCTGGGCTGTGACCATTTCTCAGCCCCAAACCCAGCCCCTGCATTCTTTTGTGCTGTCTCTSCTTGGAAAGGTTCATTTCCATGGGGATTTGGCAGGCACGGTCCTGGATCCCAGCCTCAGCCTGAAATCCGAATTCCTGGGACATTCCCCAAAATTCTGGGATTTACATCTCAGTCTCTGCGTCTCAGGCTCTACCTGCGGGTCCCTGCAATCCCTGATCCAGGATTGCTCTCACCAGTGCTTTTATTTTCAGAAATCCCACATCTTTGTGCATCCCATGTGTGTTATCAGATGAGGAGCCAGTTCTGAGCCAGGGGATGATTTCCCACTGCAGCTTTTCCTCACAGTGTCACCTCCCCCTGTCCCTCAGGCTGTTAAAGCCCTGATCATCATTAGCACATCCTTTGTTCCCCATCACCATCCCGACAGTGCCCTGTTAAACCCAGCTCAGCATTAGCCCATCCTTTATTTGCCATCACCATCCCGACAGTCCCTGTTAAACCCTGCTCAGCATTAGCCCATCCTTTATTCGCCACCGCCATCCCGACAGTGCCCTGTTAAAGCCCCGATCAGCATTTGTTTGCCATCACCATCCCGACAGTCCGGTTAAAGCCCTAATCATCATTAGCACATCCTTTATTTGCCCTCGCCATCCCCAGAGTCCCCTGTTAAACCCTGACCAGCATTAGCCCATCCTTTATTTGCCATCACCATCCCGACAGTTCGGTTAAAGCCCCGCTCAGCATTAGCCCATCCTTTATTCGCCACCACCATCCCGACAGTCCCCTGTTAAACCCTGCTCAGCATTAGCACATCCTTTATTTGCCATCACCATCCCGACAGTCCCTGTTAAACCCTGACCAGCTAAACCCTGCTCAGCATTAGCCCATCCTTTATTTGCCATCACCATCCCGACAGTCCCTGTTAAACCCTGACCAGCTAAACCCTGACCAGCATTAGCCCATCCTTTATTCGCCACCACCATCCCGACAGTCCCTGTTAAACCCTGACCAGCTAAACCCCGCTCAGCATTATCCCATCCTTTATTTGCCATCGCCATCCCGACAGTGCCCTATTAAACCCTGCTCAGCATTAGCCCATCCTTTATTTGCCATCACCATCCCGACAGTCCCTGTTAAACCCTGACCAGTTAAACCCTGACCAACATTAGCCCATCCTTTATTCGCCATCGCCATCCCGACAGTGCCCTGTTAGACCCTGACCAGCTAAACCCTGCTCAGCATTAGCCCATCCTTTATTCACCATCGCCATCCCGACAGTCCCTGTTAAACCCTGACCAGTTAAACCCTGCTCAGCATTAGCCCATCCTTTATTTGCCCTCGCCATCCCGACAGTCCCCTGTTAAACCCTGACCAGCATTAGCCCATCCTTTATTCGCCATCGCCATCCCGACAGTCCCTGTTAAACCCTGACCAGCATTAGCCCATCCTTTGTTCCCCATCGCCATCCCGACAGTCCCCTGTTAAACCCTGCTCAGCATGAGCCCATCCTTTATTTGCCATCACCATCCCGACAGTCCCTGTTAAACCCTGACCAGCTAAACCCTGCTCAGCACCAGCCCATCCTTTGTTTGCCATCGCCATCCCGACAGTCCCTGTTAAACCCTGCTCAGCATTAGCCCATCCTTTATTTGCCATCGCCATCCCGACAGTGCCCTGTTAAACCCTGCTCAGCATTAGCCCATCCTTTATTCGCCACCATCATCCCGACAGTCCCCTGTTAAACCCTGACCAGTTAAACCCTGACCAGCATTAGCCCATCCTTTATTCGCCATCACCATCCCGACAGTCCCTGTTAAACCCCGATCAGCATTAGCCCATCCTTTATTCGCCATCACCATCCCGACAGTCCCTGTTAAACCCTGACCAGCTAAACCCTGCTCAGCATTAGC
>NW_026627268.1:0-1078 GCF_030028575.1 Malurus melanocephalus
AGGCATTACCAGGAAACTCATTATATTGGGAGCTGACTTCATTTTTAATCTTTTTGCAGAAATGTCCCTCAGTGCCCCAACACATTTAATATTTACTGCTTCAAGCAGGGAGGTCTCAGGTGGGAGAGAAGAGCAATTCCTTTCTGCAGCCCATGTCTGCTGGAATTATTCTAACTCCAGTTAAAATGGTGAGTTTCTTGCAGCTGCTTTTCAAAGGGAAAATTATGTGATACATGAATCAACTTGAATCAGGCCTGGGGGGATACAAAAGTGTTATCAGTGCATAAAAGTTTGGCTTTCACTTACACAGAGTCACACAAATACACCTCCTTCATAAAATTTACTCACTTGGAGTCAGAGTAGACCCAAATACACTTTTTTTTTTTTTGGCTCTAGGGAGTGCTAGAAACCAGCAGCAGCAGCAAAAGAAATGTATTTACCTCTGTGCTCCTGTGCATTGCCCTGGCTGGTTTAGGGGAATTCTGGATTCCAGAGGCCAAAAGAATTCTGCATCTGTGATTCTGCATCTTCTCTGCCTTTACCCATCTTCCTCATTGCAATATTTATTTTCACCCGCTGTAGAAATCTGAGCTTTCTTACCCAGAATTCTCAAGTTTCATGTTTGTTTTCAGTGCAGCATAAACAAACTTGATCTGGTTGTTTCCTTTCCCTCTGCAGCCAATGTTGGCCCTTTACAACATTTGAGATCATCCCTTCCCTTTGCTCTGACATGAAAGCAAAGTAGAGCTGTTACCCCTGTTTCCTCCACCTTTGTAATGTCTTACTGTTACTTCTTTCTAAAAATACACAGGACATTGTGAAACTAACAAGTTGTAGGATTTTTATCACAACCCCACATCCCTTCCAGAAACACCAGCTGAAAGACACATACAAAGCTAAAAAAAGGGGAAACTTTTGCTGTCAGTCTGTGATGTTGGCTTGTGAACATTAGATTTTATGTCACCCAATCAGCCTTTTTTATCCCCCCATTTCAGCTGCTTGGAGTGGGAATGAGGGAAGCAAAATGCTGTAATAAAGCAGCTGAGTGAGATTTGTGTTTGTGTGTCTGTGGTCTTGT
>NW_026627268.1:4563-5767 GCF_030028575.1 Malurus melanocephalus
ACCATGGTCACAGGCCTACCTATAAAATTATTAAAGCACTTTATATTATCACATTTTATTATCAAAAAGGTGCTTTTCTGCTGCTTCCATGGAGTGTGAGAAGGTTCTCCATTTGCCTGTTGGTATCCTTGCTTTCCTGCTGTGACCTGGGGCTTCAGGGTTACAGCTCCAACCACTGTCCTCACAAAGATTCTGCACCCTAAAAGGTGCTTTTTGTGCCAAATATGACACTTGGTGGATGTTTAGATGTGCAGACAGTGAGAGCAGCCTGCTGGTTTGGTAATCAGCACAAGATTGCTTCAGCTGCCTACTTTTCCAAAAATTCCATAAGCATACATGTGAAGGTATTAAATTGTTTTTCTGTGATGAATTCCTTGAAACTTGTTCCTGAGCAGTAGCATTAGTGCATCTCAGGTAAAATAAAGAGAATTTTGGCTTTAAATCTGCATTGTGTTTGTTACAGTTACTACAAAAAATATGTAAAAAGTATGAGAGCAGTGCAGCAGCACAGACAGAACTGCAGAAAGTGCAAAAGTTTTGTGCTGCAAAATGTAAAGCTTTACACTGCACTTTTAGTTAAAGTACAGGGCAGCAGCTGTAAAAAATTAATGTTTTCTGGCTTGCCATTCTGTGCCATAAATCATGGTTAATGGAGTCTTACAGGCAAAGCCACTTGGGGATGAGGTTTGGGACAGGGAGCAGGAGCCTCTTGATCCCCTGCTCCTGCTGAAACCATCAGAACCACGAAACTGAGCAGGAGGAAGAGGATTTGGGTCTGACATCCCAGTGATGCTTGGTCCAGCTCTGTGAGGGGGTGTTTGCAGGTGTTTGTCACAAGCAAAACAAAATGCACTTACCTCAGACTTTAAATCTCTAAATCTGTCAGGATGGGGTGAAGCAGCTCCCACCTTCTGCTGAATTTTTATCCTCTGTGTGATGGCAGCATTTACACAGCCCAGCATCTGGGCACAAGAGCAGGAACAGTCTCATTCCTGATGGATTCCTAAATTCTGATGTTGCCATTAGCGGCAGGTAAAACTCTGAAGGATTCTTTCACCTTGGTCAAAGCATTTCAAAGCCCAGCAATTAATTGCATGGAACACCTTAACTACCAGAAGACCATTCCAGAAAATATATGGGAAGAAGAGAAAATGGTGTAGCAGAAAATAAAGTGCTTCAGTTCTTCAGGCCCAAGTGATGACTT
>NW_026627269.1:0-4682 GCF_030028575.1 Malurus melanocephalus
CAGGTCACTGCTGATTTCAAAAACAGCAGCTACTGACATTATTTAAGTTAGTGGGAGATGAATAACGGCTCCATGTGCAATACAAAGCATAATTTTCTTGCATAACAGAAATGTCCAGAAGCTTTGTCCTGTATGCATCAGGACTCCATGCTGTTCTGCTCACATGTTTTGGGTGGCTTAGAAGAAAGCTGTGGATACTGAGATCCATCCCAAGGATAGCCAACCTTAATAAGATTTCCAATTCAGCCTCAAAAAAGGAGGAAAAATGGAGCTTTGATACGCTGTAGGCAATTAATAGGCCAAAAAACCCTGTTTCTCCATGTCACTGAATGGTGATTAACCTGACTTAGCTAGAGTAAAAATGAGCTGTGCTGATTAAAAGGAACTGTATAATGATGCACCAAAGTGAGACAGAGGGAGAATTTGTGATCTATGAATCATTCCTTTCTCCTCTTTCACTAAGATCAAACACACTCGTGTAAATAAAATCTATCCATAGGCTTCAACTATTTACTACCATATTATATTTGCAAACTCAAAAAAACAAAAACAACCAAAAAACCCACAACATTTTGGTATTGAAAAATATAAAAATTTATAGTTCCCAGTGTGGGGGGAACCTTTCCTCACACAGATTGGAAGATGTCAGAGAAAATAAGATTTTCTCCTGAACTTAACCTTCTTTCTAACCTTCAGTCAGATTTTTTCCCTTGTATAACAATTTTCTGCATTTAAAATTCAGCTACTTGCCAAGCAAATAGCATCTGTTTAAACAAAAGGAAGAGATTAGTGGCGTCTACTGCCTGTGATAGGAAAACAGCCAAGCTTTGAGAAAACTACATTTCAAGTTTGCCTTTACTGTTTTCAAAAAGTGCATCTGTTCCCTCCAACTTTTGCAAGCCTTAACCATGACCTTGAAGACTTACAAAGCTGCAAAATTTTTCTAGACACTTTCTAAATTAATGCATTTCAGACTGTTCCCTGTGACTTCCTTTTTAGGAACAGCCTCCTTTAATGTATGTTAGATAAGTTTTAAAGTGCTCATTGGAGAGGTAACAGTTTCTTCTAGAGGTAATATCATACACTTACATGAAAAAAGGCAAATGTCATGGGTGCTAACTGGCCCATCCAGAAATTCTTATCATTAGGATAAAATCAAAGAGAGAAATCTATTGCCAACTCCTCAATGCAACAAAATGTCATCCCTTTATATAGGACAATCCAGTTATTGTCCCATAATTAAAGCATGACATTTAAAAATCGTCCTAAAAATAAGGTTCACTGGCTTTTTTAATCTCTTCGATGAGATTTCTTTATAATAAGACAAAATAATAGATCACTGTCGATTACCTGCATTTAAACCTGATTTTACTTTTCCCTCATTTTCTTTTAAATGGGTGCAAGCAGTTCTTTGTTTTTTTACTCTGAATGAAGAACGATGAAGAGAAAAATCTTTCTAGAATGAGATAGAAAAGTGGTTGTTCCTACTGAGATTAAAACAACCCCAAGAACAAAAATTTTGAGTTCTAATACCCAAAAAGAGTCTGGGGATATTCAAATACTCTGAGATACTTTTTCTTATTTAACAATGCAATGAAATCTTGAATTTTCCTTCCCTTATTCTTAGTACTTATGATGTTAATGAATTTTCCTGCTTAGTAAACTGTATTGATCATATAATTGCCCAAACTTGGAGGCAGGCAGAGAATAAGATTGTGGTATGCACCAATATGAATTTAAAAGCACCATCAGTCATTTAGATCATAAGATGTCTGATTTTATAGGAGGCTAAATTCTTTAGTCTCTTGGTCAATGTGCTTTTTATCACATGTATTCAAAAGAGGGAAGCACACATTCAGAGGGAGATTTGTCTGAAGTCTAAAATGGTTATGCAAGAGTTTTAAATTTTACTTAATACTGTGCACCAGATCAACAAAAATTGTCAGTGATCAAGCTTTCCTTAGTTCCTAAACTCGTATGCTAGCAGAACTATTTATGTTTCCAGTTGAGGGTGTGAAGCATTGTTGTGGGTTAAGGTTTCTCCTTTTGCTTCCTTTCTTGGGGAATTTTTCTTTCCCATTTTGTTGCTGGGATACACTGATTGCCAGGTCATTCTTTTGATGGCAGGGCAATTGGGGAAAACAAAAAGATTCTATGCCCCACCCGAAAGATCTCCCTAGGCATTCCTCCTGCCTGGCAGTTTGGTTTTTTTTTTCCTCTCTTTGGAGAGAGGGAAGTTCTCGCAGGAGTTTTGGGCTTGGGGAGGGGGGGTGTGTGTGTGTGTGCATGTGGTGGGGGGTAGCTTGTAGCTTCACTCCCTGCCCTGCTTGGCTCGGAGGAGGACGGTGAACCTGCTACCTGTGAGGGGAGAGCTCACCTGCTCTTTTCTGTGGAGCTCAGCATCTCTGCTCGTTGGTTCCTGTTTGCTGCACGGTGATCTCTCCTGTGCCTTGCTGGGACCCCTGGGATTCCAGCTGCAGTGGCCGAGTTCTGCTTCATCCCATCTGCAGCCGCAGGATTCTGCTCGCCTCTTTGCTCATCTGACCGTTCTGGAGTTTCTTGATGTCCAGAGGAGCACCGAGATCGGCATTTCCACTGTGAGTTTGCAGAGGAACTTTTTCTCCATCCACCTCTGCCGGTTTGTGTCCGCCATTGGCCACGCGGGAGATCTGAACCAGCCGGGACCCGCGCCACAGCGCCCCCTGCAGCCGCCGGGGAATCATCGCACCCGCCCTGCCCGGCCGGGAGCCAACAGCGCCCCTGCCGGCTGGGACTGGAACTGCACCAAAGGGGAGGGTGTGTCTCTGTAGGGCTGTCACTGGGTTTGGGACTGGGTTGGTTGTTGCTATCGTTGTTATTTGTTTCACCTTGTTCTACATATTAGTAAAAACTGTTATTCCATTTTACCCAAATTCTTGCCTGAAAAGACCATGATTTTCAAAGCTGTAATAATTCGGAGGGAAGGGGGGTCATATCCACCACTCCAAGGGGGGTCCCTGCCTTCATCAGCAAACACCTGTCTTTCAAACCAAGACAAGCATCAAGGCTGCTGATCAGAGGCAATTACCAACATCCAAGAGTCCTTAGGAAGACCAAAAAGCCCACAAGAGTTACTTCAGAATTGTGACATTTAAAAATTATGTTTCAGTTCTTTTCTGTCTTCTGGCTCCACAGGCACTACATCTTTTAGGATTTCATCCAGAACAAGAGGGATAAAAAGCTGGTTTTAAAAAATGAAAGTGGAAGTTCTTATAGGTTCATGGAAAGGGATTAACACTCTACCCAGAGTACTGAATACGGTAGGGCTCATGACCAGCCCAAGATATTGGCATGGCTAATGTAGTCAATTTAGCTTCATGAAATGGCCCTGATGAGCCTCACAAAGCTATTGGATTTCAAATGAAAGACTTGATGAAAATACTTACATGAAAAGCTGGTGGGTCCATGACAAGAAGAGACACTTAGAATCTGGGTGTGGTTGCAGCTCAGAGAATCTTGCAAGACACTAATACGTAACAGACTATTATCTCACTGACAGAGAAATGCAATCAATTAATAGTGAAATGCAAAATTTTCTGAGAACAGCTGGAAGATCTAAAGGAAATAGAGATAAGGGGAAGGAACCAATGAAGACTACATAAGATGAGTTCAAGCTTGCAAGAAAAAAGATAAAGGCAGCAAAACAGAATGAGTAATTGCTAGCTATGGGAGCTGAAGGGTGTGACAAAGTCTTTATCAATTATTGAAAAGAAAACAAAACAGAGCAAAAGCTGAAAGACCAGCCCCGCACATAGATAAGTGAGTGACCCTTTGCTCAAATTAATGAGGTGTTGTATTACTACACATTAGGAACACATTTTTGCCCCAATACTGTAACCCCCTAACAGTGAAGGTCTCTTGGCCTCTAAAAAATCCCAAGGAAAGGAGACCTCTTTGTCAGTAAATTTAAAAAAAAAAAAAAAATTAAAAAGTGGAGGGAGAGCTATGGAGAATATACAACAGCAAAAAGGAAACATGAATCACTGAAGGACAGATATCTTATTTCTTCATCTCTAATTCTTATTCAGCATCATTTCCCTTCACAGGCATATCAGCAGATTGTTGCTCACTGACAATTTTTGTTGAAAGTACAAAAGATACATTATCTGTAGGGAGAAAAGATCAGTGATTATTCTCAGCCAGATGAAACAATGCTGATTTACACCACCTGAATATATGTGCGTCATCAATTTAAATATCATTATCCATAATAATATCAAGTGCCTTAATCATCTTTTCACCCTCTGCTGGACCCCTCCAGGAGCTCCCTGTCTCATGAGGAGTCCAGAACTGGACCCAGCACTCCAGATGTGCCTCACCAGGGCTGAGTAGAGGGGCAGGATCACCTCCCCTGACCTGCTGTCTGTGCTCTTCCCTATGCACCCCAGGATTCCATTGGCCTTCTTGGCCACCAGGACACCCTGCTGGCTCATGGGGGGGCTTCTTGTCCCCCGGGATCCCCAGTCCCTCTCCACAGAGCTGCTTTCCAGCAGTCAGCCCCCAGCCTGTGCTGGTGCAGGGGGTTGTTCCTCTCCAGGTGCAGAACCCTGCACTTCCCTTTGTGGAATTTCAGAAGGTTCCTCCCTGCCCATCTCTCCAGCCTGTCGAGGTCCTTCTGAAGGGCTGCACAGCCTCTGGGGCAT
>NW_026627270.1:0-1589 GCF_030028575.1 Malurus melanocephalus
TGGCCAACCAGAGAACACCAGCTTTTTATCGATTTACGTGTCTTATTCTCACAACACACTCTTTGATTCATTTTCTGGTGGCTGACTTCACCAGGCCATGGTAATTACTCCATGGCAAAATCTGCCAAAATTTCTAAAACTCTCTGAGAAAGCCTGGATCGTGGTGGTTGTGCATCCACTCCTCAGAATTCATGGTAACAATAGTTTTAATTCATCACAAAATGATCTAGCACAGGAAGCAGAAGAGAACAGTCAAAGTAACCATCCTTTCCCAAAGACTTATTTGTAAAATAAATATTCTTTTAGCATGAATAAGGACTAAAATCAGAAGTTTCAAACATACAAAAGGGCTACATCAAGACTTCCCCAAAAGAGAGAACAAAGTTTGATTATGAGATACGTTTTTATCTCCAAGTGCATATGAAAATAATCTCTACTTTTTAAGATCATATTTACATATAATCCAGCCCTTGCTTATAGACATTTAATTTATCACCACTACTTAATATTTTTCCCCTTGAAATAAAACAAGGGATTTGAAATTTTTTTATATCTCCTCTGAAACACGAGAATTTTTCTTAGCACGACACAGGTTGCAGAGTCAGGATAATACCTGATTTAAATGACATTTTGAATATCCTTGGGAACAGCTTAGTGTGTCTGTTTTGAAGAGTCAGCATTCAGAATCCACAGATTTTGATGTGTGTGATAATTTGTCACAAATTATAGGCTATTTTTTGTCCTAATTAGCAGTTTATTTAATGTATTCCTAAAACTATTCTTCTCCTAGTTCTCTACCTTTGTAAGGTTTGTGTGTTTGCTTAAAAGTAAAAGATGTAAATTTTATATGGGAGCTGGGAGATGAACATGGCAAGGTTTTTCTCTCATCTTTTCTGGAATATGAATGCCACCTGCTCTTCTGGAATTTTTTAAGCTTCCCAAGCACCAACAGTTTCTGCATCCTTCTTTTAAATAATTCAAGTTTTAGCTCTTTTTAGTGTCAAAACTTAGTACTCTTTTGTCTTAAGTCTTAGGATTTCATCTGTATGACTATCACCCTTGCAGTTTTCAGAACGTCTCTTCATGTCATTGATGAAAAATTTCTGCAACCTATGTAGGAAAACCTTTCAAAACTGTACATTCATTTTTAATACTAATATACCTGTATATATCACCTAATAAATTAACTAATATTATCTAGTATATTAATATTACAATGCCAAATGGTTGAGTCAGAATCCCATAGAATTCTATATGGCCATCTTTTTTCTTGCTTTTTAAAATCATTTTTAGTCAGTCTCTCATTTCAAACAGGAGAGATCAAATTTTGATCCCCTGAATCTAACACATCTGGACAGTTAAAAATAATTAGCAGCTTAAAAGTAAAATACAATGGGTAAAACTGTATAAATGTGCTGACMCAGAAAGCATATCACAGTTCTCTTTCTTAAGAGAGAGAAGGAGAACAAAAATGCAAATCCATAGGGACAGAATAAAAAGGAACCCCATTGCTTAAATGCTCTGAGCGTCCTCCTAGGTCTGCAGAGAAAGCAGGAGTTGAAGTGAAAAACGTTTAGTTTAAAAATCTT
>NW_026627270.1:3594-4642 GCF_030028575.1 Malurus melanocephalus
TCTTCTGCCTTAAATTACCTGTCCAAGATAATAAACATTTTCATACTTTAGATTTAATTCTAATTGCAGTAAGTTTCCTCCCAGGGACTTCAAAGAAGCTGGATGAGAAGGCTATTCTGAATTTGATTATCTGTAAATTTGGTAAAAAATAACAATAAATTAATTGCTCTGGAGTTAATGATGCAGATATTTATGATGTGCTTCAGGAAACTRGATATGTCAGATAAATGCCAGTATTACTGTCACAGGAATATGCTAGGATTCCCTCTGTGAAGACAGCATGYAATTTGATAATAGATACCAAATTATTAGAGCAAGAATGCAAACAGAACAACAGCTTTTTTATACTGCAGTGAAAAGACTGAAATTAGAGATTCCAGCTGGCACTTCACTTCTAGGAAAATACTAAAGAAATCAATGGTTTTACACAAGGCAGGAGTTCTGTAATAAATTGAGATGACATTTTTTATAAGATACRTGCTGTTTATCCTATCTTCCCTGGTTTGCAATAAATTTGTGTCATATCAMTTTCATTGTTAATTCTGATTCTTTAAGTTGAACTGATCACATTACAAAGGAAAAAAAAAAAAAAAAGCAGGAGTGGAGAAGATGATGGATACAGTATGTATGTTTGTGCCTTGGACATGAAAACCTCTAACATTAGTTAGAGGCACCCTTCATCTTCAGAAAGATATGGTTTAAATATGAACAATTATTTTTATGCAGCTATAGAAACATTTCTAGATTTTGCTTTCTTACCAGTTGAAAACATAAACTATAAATTGTACAGTCATTATTTCTCCTTGCCTTTGAGGAATTTCTCAATTCTTTTTACAGCTGCAGAAAACTTTGCTTTTGAATCATGGGCCTTTATCTGTATACAGATTGTAAATGTGAAGGTCAAAGGTCAAAGTATCAGCTGTAAAGAAATATCAACTTTAGCATCAACAATTCCATATGTTACTTCATCCAAGCCCTGTAGATATTTCCTACTATATTTCTCTACTATAATTTGATATCTATGAGCCTCATCCTAAAATGATGAGGA
>NW_026627271.1:0-1297 GCF_030028575.1 Malurus melanocephalus
TCGCAGTTCTCTTCTCCTCCCCCCTTAGATACATGAAGGTGTTACAAACTGTTTTAATAAAGCATGTGGTGATTTCATGAACCAACTTATCACAATTCTTCTCTCTCTTTATTTACTATTTGGTTTATGAAATCGCCTTAATACTTTTTTGCTCATAGCTAGTCTTGTTTTGATTTCATTTTTCAGATATGATTTCAGATTTTGCTCTGACTGGCATTAAATGCGCTGCTTTTAACTTTCTTTTAACTACAGTTATTAACTTACTAAATCGCATAGGTAAGCAGTGAAGTTGGGAGATGCAGATACAATTTTTGTCTGAATAACCTTCTGGTCTTCTTATTTGCTTAATGTCTACTTAAACGGCTGATATGGGTGCGTGGATATGGAATTGTTACACTTTATAGAGCAGGCTATTATCAATAGCATATAATACACTTGTAAGGTTTGAGTGGAGGATCTCATTGCTTTAGATGTTTTAATTAAAATTGATTTGCTCTCAATTTAGGTGGCAAACACCCTAGTTCACTCTTCTCTATGGAAAGGGAGCTCAGAGTCATAGTCTCAGGTTCTCTTTTCATGTTTGGTTCTCTTCTGTTCTACTTGTCGACCAGGTTGCCTCTGGTCACAGAGACATTCACGGCAGCAAGAGGATTCTCCAGAGAACCGCCCGTGGGTTTCCACACGCTGTTCCCAGCGGGTCTTGTAACTGTTAACTGCTTCTCCTGCACAGGGCGAGCAGGCAGGCTCGACTCTGCATTCACTCTTGACTAGTTCTGCTAACAAGGGTTTGGGCTCATCAGAGTGACAGCAGTACAAATTGGGGTGGATGCCATGGGCTAAAATCTCCTACTATTCTTTGGATTCATATCCTAATCTGCCTATGTTAAGTGCTAATTGTGAAATTCGCATGATTTCAGCCTTCTCGGCCTTACAGCAGGGGAGGTAAATCCCTGAAGGAGGCCGCTCTCGCATGCAATGGATCCATCACTCTTACCTGTACACCTTGCAAATAAAACGCACAAAAAGCTAACAATTACAGTCAACATTATCACATTTAACTACATAGTTTTGAACATGGTTAAAGTTATATTCTGATCCATAATCAGGTTCTTTCAAACAAATATTAACAGGATTCATGCAGGGTATTGCAAACTTATTGCTTCTTAAGTCTTATCTTTAAGTCCTCAGGCCRTTGGGATGGGATGACYTGCCACGTCGGGTCTTGAGTGAGTTTCTTTACACGGCTGGCATGAGTCCACCCTCTTTCAGCGGTTCGCACTGCAGACTCAGTAGTAAG
>NW_026627271.1:1867-4645 GCF_030028575.1 Malurus melanocephalus
TAAATGGGTATTAGATATTTTAGGGTAGTCTGCAGGATTTTTACATTAAAAGGCATTCTATACAACATTTCAAATGGTGATACTCTGATGTCTGTGCGGGGTTGTGTTTTAATGTTTAGCAAAGCTAATGGTAAGCACTTTAATAGGTACTTTAAAAGGTTCTCTCTTTGCTCTAATTACTTGTATTGTGTCTTTACAAATTTTGTAACTTAGTGGCAAGGACTGAATGGTTGATCGTTCTGCCCCTGAGTCCACGAGGAACTTAAATTCTTGTTGCTGGGGTCCTACTTTTAATTTTATCAAGGGCTCACTGAACTTATGTGACCCCAGCAAATAGAGCCCCGGACACCCCTAATCCTCAGCAAACAGTTTTTCATCTGCTATTCTTTGCYTGCAATTCTTTTTCAAATGTCTCTTTTTCTGGCAGTAATAACAGACCACATTGTTTTTCAGGGATTGTTCTGGTTGGGTACTCGAATTTGGTCTTTCTTTTCTGCTTTGTACTGCTGCTACTATTATTCTAACCTGTTTCTTATAACTTTCGTCATTCTTTCTTACATATACTTTCTGTGCTTCTCTTAATAATTCATCTAGCCCTCTGTTTTGTTAATCGTCTAGTTTTTCTAATTTCTTTCGGATATCAGGCCATCCCCAAGACACAAACTGAAATTTTAAGAGGGTTTGGCCCACCGGGCTGTCAGGATCTACCCTAGAATACAACTGCAAATTTTTTCTTAATTTTTCTAACCAGGTGGTAGGGTCCTCATCTTTTTTTTGACTATCATTAAAGGCTTTACTCATATTTTGCCTTCTAGGCACTGCTTCTCTTATTCTTTGTACTATAATGGTTCTTAGGTCTTGCATGTTAGCCCGATCTTGTGGATTATGATTGTCCCAATTGGGCCGATGTAGTGGCCATTTCGTATCACCCATGGGACCCTGTGGGTGTTGATTTTCTCAGATACGCATGCTTGCAGTTCGAATCATGCGTCTCTCTTCTGCTGTGAAGAGTATTCTTAAAATGGATTGCAACTCATCCCAGGTATAGATATTAGGTCTCAGGAATTGATCTACTCTTTCTGCTACCCCAAGAGGGTCTTTTAAAAGATGTCTCATTTCTTTTTTAAATTCGCGGACATCTACAGAGTTTAAAGGGACTGCTACATATCTTACACTGGGTGCCTGCCCACCTCCTTGTTGATTTATCATTCTCATAGCCATTTCCCTTAGGGGGTATAACTTGCGGGCTCTGCTCCGGGTTACCGGTCCCTGCAGAATGTTATCTTCTTCTTCAGATGAGGAATCTCTCTGTTTTTTAAAGGATAGTGGCCCAGCCTCTCCCCCTTGTGCCTGATCTAATGGAGCCGTAGGAGTGAGCGGCACATATGGTGGGGGTGCATCATCAGAGTGCTTACATCTATTTTTTTTTTAGCACAAACACCCCTGCTCCTTCGGTGTTAGGGAGCCAGAGAGCAGCATAATCACTCTCCTCTTGAATGAAGGGGTTTTTACTGTTTACCCAAACATTTAAAGCTTGGCACACAGATTCTTCATCTGACTTAAATATGGGCTAATACAAAGAATCTGACTTGATTTTCTTTTTCTTTCAAACCAGTATACAGTAATTTATCATTGTAATGTTACTTTTCCCCTTGGTCTGAGGGTCGTCAGCCTAATGTATAAGCTGCTGTCTTAACGGACTGTCAGGAGGGATGTCTGGGAGCTTCATTTGGGGCTCCCCTCCCATGGATGTAGAGGGCTTGCTTTCYCTCTGTCCYATCTTCTAGAGTGTCTTCAGCGGGGGAAATGAGTATCACACTCACACGCACGATCTTTCCCGGTCGTGCTTAATCTTTCACAGGGGAATAGGGACTGCACCACCGCGGACCTCCCACACACACAGACACGTGAGCGTCTCCCCGGGCGAGCTAGGAGCCTCGGTGCTCTGCAGCTCCACCCCGCGGACGTCCCACACACACAGACACGTGAGCATCTCCCCGGGCGAGCTAGGAGCCTCCGCGCTCTGCAGCTCCACTCCGCGGATGTCTCGCACACACAGACACGCGGGCGGCTCCGCGGTCGAGCTAGAAGCCTCGGCGCTCTCTAGCCCTTCTCCGCGGGACGTCTCGCACACACAGACACGCGGGCGGCTCCGCGGTCGAGCTAGAAGCTTCGGCGCTCTCTAGCCCTTCTCTGCGGACCCCCTACACACACACAGACACGCGGGCGGCTCCGCGGGCGAGCTAGAAGCCTCGGCGCTCCCTAGCCCTTCTCCGCGGACGTCCTACACACACAGACAGACACGCAAGCCGTCTCCGCGGGCATCTCTCACACGCACACTTGTAGGGGCACCGGCCCTACCCGGCGTCTCAAAATTTAGACTTGTAGGGGCTCTARCCCTACCCGGTGTCTGGGAGTTTTGCGTGGGGCTCCCTTCCCACGGGTCYAGAGGCTGTGTGGAGGGCTTAGGGTTCCCTCGAGCCGCCTCTCCGTGAGCGGTTCCCCGCCGCCTGTCCAGGGGCTAGTTAATACAACTTCAACCTCTTTTACACACTTTTGAAACTCACCTCCCTCCGGACGGGGAATTTTAGAGAGGTCTCATACAAACGGGGGGTGAGCCCACCTCTCAGGGAACTCTTTACCCTAATGTACTCACGCGTCCTGGGAGTCGTCCGGAGTTTTGTGCACAAAAATGTTATGGAGGTATAAAATCCCTTGACTAGTATCTGAATTTAGGTTCGTCGGGTAGGGGCGCTGGTGAAGTGCCCTCTCCGGGCC
>NW_026627272.1:0-1228 GCF_030028575.1 Malurus melanocephalus
CTGTCCCCGCTGTCCCCAGGTACCTGAAGGAGATCTCGGAGCTGACGTTCCCGGAGCAGGCACAGCTGGCACAGCTGGAGCAGCTCCGCGGCTACCAACTGGAGCGGGAGATGCGCAGCCTCAGGTCACTGTCACCAACCTGTCACCAACCTGTCACTGTCACCCCCCTGGGGCACTGCGCAGCCTCAGGTCACTGTCATTGTCACCGCGGGGTCATTGTCACCAACCTGTCACTGTCACCCCCCTGGGGCACTCTGCGCAGCCTCAGGTCACTGTCACCACCCTGTCACTGTCACCACCCTGTCATTGTCACCGCGGGGTCACTGTCACCAACCTGTCACTGTCACCAACCTGTCACTGTCACCAACCTGTCATTGTCACCGCGGGGTCACTGTCACCCCCCTGGGGCACTGCACAGCCTCAGGTCACTGTCATTGTCACCGCGGGGTCATTGTCACCAACCTGTCACTGTCACCCCCGTGTCACTGTCACCAACCTGTCACTGTCACCCCCCTGGGGCACTGCACAGCCTCAGGTCACTGTCATCCCAGTGTCATTGTCACCCCCGTGTCACTGTCACCCCAGTGTCACCACCCTGTCACTGTCACCAACCTGTCACCAACCTGTCACTGTCACCACCCTGTCACTGTCACCCCAGGGTCACTGTCACCAGCCTGTCACTGTCACCCTCCTGGGGCACTGCACAGCCTCAGATCACTGTCACCACCCTGTCACTGTCACCAACCTGTCACTGTCACCCCCGTGTCACTGTCACCCCAGTGTCACCACCCTGTCACTGTCACCAACCTGTCACCAACCTGTCACTGTCACCACCCTGTCATTGTCACCGCGGGGTCACTGTCACCAACCTGTCACTGTCACCCTCCTGGGGCACTGCACAGCCTCAGGTCACTGTCACCATATCCCATATCCCATATCCCATATCCATATCCCATATCCCATATCCCATATCCCATATCCATATCCCATATCCATATCCCATATCTCATATCCCATATCCCCTATCCCATATCCCATATCTCATATCCATATCCCATATCCCATATCCCATATCCCCTATCCTATATCCCATATCCCATATCCCATACCCCATATCCATATTCCATATCCCATATCCATATCCCCATATCCCATATCCATATCCCATGTCCCATATCCCATATCCATATCCCATATCCCATATCCATATCCCATATCCATATCCCAT
>NW_026627272.1:3764-5017 GCF_030028575.1 Malurus melanocephalus
GTTTCCCTTTGAGATTTTCCCTTCCCCTCTCTTTACCCTGAGACCCCCCAAAATCCCCAAAAATCCCCCCAAATCCTTCGAGTACAGCAGCTACAACTACCGGTGCGTTTGGGGCATTTTTGGGATTTTTGGGGATTTTGGGTGTTTTTGGGGTCCCTGGGGGGCTTTTGGGGTCTCCTTCCTGCCCTCTTTCATTCCGTGATCCCATTGGGATTTGGGTTTTTCCTGTCACAATTCCATGGTCCTGGAGGGCTCTGTGGGGTTCCCTGGGGGATTTTGGGGTTCCTGGGGGGATTTTGGGGTCCCTGGGGTGTTTTTGGGGTCTCCATCCTGCCCCTCACACTGCACAATCCCATTGGGATTTAGGGGTCTCACCCTCACATTCCACGATCCCATTGGGATTTGGGTTTTTTCTGTCCTTGGTCCTGGGAGATTTGGGGTCCCTGGGGGGATTTTGGGGTCCCTGGGGTGTTTTTGGGGTCTCCGTCCTGCCCCTCCCATTCCATAATCCCATTGGGATTTGGGGGTCTCACCCTCACATTCCGTGATCCCATTGGGATTTGGGTTTTTTCTGTCCTTGGTCCTGGGAGATTTGGGGTCCCTGGGGTGTTTTTGGGGTCTCCTTCCTGCCCCCTTTCATTCCATGATCCCGTTGGGATTTGGGTTTTTCGCATAACAATTCCAGGATCCTGGGTGGAGTTTTGGGGATTTCTGGAGGGTTTTGGGGTCCCTGGGGGTTTTTGGGGTCCCTGGGGGTCCATCCTGCCCCCTTTCATTCCATAATCCCATTGGGATTTGGGGGTCTTACCCTCACATTCCGTGATCCCATTGGGATTTGGGTTTTTCCCATAACAATTCCATGGTCCTGGGGGATTTTGGGGTCCCTGAGGGTTTTTTTGGGGTTTCTCTCCTGCCCCTCCCACTCCACAATCCCATTGGGATTTAGGGATCTCACCCTCACATTCCATGATCCCATTGGGATTTGGGTTTTTTCTGTCCTTGGTCCTGGGAGATTTGGGGTCCCTGGGGGGTTTGGGGGGAATTTTGGGGTCCCTGGGGGGCTTTTGGGGTCTCCATCCTGCCCCTCACACCCCACAATCCCATTAGGATTTAGAGGTCTCACCCTCACATTCCACGATCCCATTGGCATTTGGGTTTTTTCTGTCCTTGGTCCTGGGAGATTTGGGGTCCCTGGTTGGTTTTGGGGTCCCTGGGGTGTTTTGGGGTCTCCTTCCTGCCCCCTTTCATTCCAT
>NW_026627273.1:0-1318 GCF_030028575.1 Malurus melanocephalus
GGGGTCTGGGATGGGGTTAAGGGGATTTGGGGGATCGGGGTGGGGTCTGATTTGGGGGATTGGGTTTTTTAGGGTTAATGTTTTTTAGGGTCAGGGTTAGAGTGTTTTAGGGTTAGGGTTTTTTAGGGTTAGGTTTTTTGGGGTCAGGGTTAGGGTCAAGGTTTTTTAGGGTTAGGTTTAGGGTTAAAGTCAGGTTTAGGGTTTTTTAGGGTTAGGCTTTTTTAGGGTCAGGGTTTTTTAGGGTTAGGTTTAGGGTTAAAGTCAGGTTTAGGGTTTTTTAGGGTTAGGGTTTTTTAGGGTCTGGACTTGGGTTGGGTTTAGGGGTTTTTAGGGTTGTGTTTAGGGTTTTTTAGGGTTAATGTTTTTTTAGGGTCAGGGTTAAGGTCAGGTTTAGGGTGTTTTACGGTTAGGTTTAGGGTTACAGTCAGGGTTAGGGTTTTTTAGGGTCTGGTCTAGGGCTGGTTTAAGGGGTTTTTAGGGTTGGGCTTTTTTAGGGTTAGGGTTTTTTAGGGTTGGGTTTAGGGTTTTTTAGAGCTTGGATTTTTTAGTGTTAAGCTTTTTTAGGGTTAGGCTTTTTTATGATTAGGTTTTTTTTAGAGTTAGAGTTTTTTAGGGTTAGGCTTTTTTAGGGTCAGGGTTTTGTTGGGTTTCGGGTTTTTCGGAGGTTAGACTTTTTTAGGGTTTGGCTTTTTTATTGTTTGTCTTAGGGTTGGTGTTAGGTTTTTTTAGGGTTCAGCTTTTTCATGGTTAGGCTTTTTCAGGGTTTGTGTTGGGGTCGGGGTTAGGGTTTTTTAGGGTCAGGCTGTACACAGCACTGGGTTTAGTGTTTTTAGGGTCAGTTTTAGGGTCAGTTTTAGGGTCAGGCTGTACACAGCACTGGTTTTAGGGTCAGTTTTAAGCTCAGTTTTAGGGTCATTTTTAGGCTCAGGCTGTACACTGCGCTGGGTTTAGCATTTTTAAGCTCAGTTTTGGGGTAAATTTTAGGCTCAGGCTGTACCCCGCTCAGTCCCGGCTCTCTCCATCCATCCCTCCCCATTCCCCGATCCCATTCCCGGTATTCCCGGCTCATCCCCGCGGGTGTTTCCCCAAATCCGGCCGGGCCTGTCCGAACCCGTCCGGTGCCGTCAGCGCGTCGGGCGCCACGGGCAGAACCGGTTCCGCTCGCCCTGGGCCGCCCCACGCCCAATCCCCGCACCCTCGGCAGCCTCGGGGTGGGGAGGGGGAGGGAGGGAGGGTCTGACCGGCACCTTCCCCTCCCCAGGGCTAAAAGGGGGAGCCCCGACCCCCGGGAGGGAGGCTCTGACCGTCACCTTCCCCC
>NW_026627273.1:3926-4865 GCF_030028575.1 Malurus melanocephalus
GGGGACATTGCGGGGGACATCAGGGGTGTGTTGGTGATGACGGGGACATTGGAGGTGGGATGGTCCTGGTGGTGATGGGGACATCAGGTGGGGACATCAGCAGGGACATCAGGGGGGCTGGGGTGGTGTCAGTGGGACATTGGGGTTGGGTTGGTGCTCGTGGGGACATTGGGTGGGGACGTCAGGGGGGACATCAGGTGGGGACATTGTTGGGACATCAGGGGTGGATTGGTGGTGATGGGGACATTGTGGGGACATCAGGGGTCCATTGGTCTTGGTGATGGTGGGGACATCAGGTGGGGACATTGGGTCAGTGTTGGTGGTGACACCGGGGTTGGCTTGATGGTGGTGGGGACACTGGAGATGGGATGGTCTTGGTGGTGACAGGGACATCAGGTGGGGACATCGGAGGGGACATTGGAGGTGGGATGGTCTCGGTGGGGACATCAAGGGGACATCAGGAGTGGGTTGGTGGTAATGGGGACATCGGTGGGGACATCACAGGCTGGGGTGGTCTCAGTGGGGACATCAGGGGGACATCAGGGATGGGTTGGTCTTGGTGATGGTGGGGACATCAGGTGGGGACAGCTGGGGGACATCAGGTGGGCACATCACAGGGGCTGGGGTGGTCTCTGTGGGGACATCAGGTGGTGACATTGAGCTGGGTCACTGTTGGTGGAGACACCGGGGTTGGCGTTGTGTTGGTGGGGACATCAGGGGTGGCTTGAGGGTGGTGGGGACATTGGAGGTGAGATGGCCTTGGTGGTGACAGGGACATCAGGGGGGACATCAGATGGTGACATCAGGTGGGGACATTGGGTCAGTGTTGGGGACACCGGGGCTGGCCCTTGTGGTGCTGGGGACATCGGGTGGGGACACGGGGGTGGCAGTGGGGACATCAGGGGTGGCTCGGCTTGATGGGGACACGGGGCTGGGTCA
>NW_026627274.1:0-4674 GCF_030028575.1 Malurus melanocephalus
CCCGGTTTTTAGGGAATGGCTCCATTTAATCCCGGTTTTAAACATCCTTCTCCCAGTTTTTGTGGCTCCTGATCCCGGTTTTTAGGGAATGGCTCGGTTTTATCCTGGTTTTTATCATCCATATCCCGGTTTTTAGGGAGTGGCTCCATTTAATCCTGGTTTTAATCATCCTTCTCCCAATTTTTGTGGCTCCTGACCCTGGTTTTTAGGGAATGGCTGCATTTTATCCTGGTTTTTATCATCCTTATCCCGGTTTTTAGGGAATGGCTCAGTTTTATCCCGGTTTTATCATCCTTATCGCAATTTTTAGGGAATGGCTCCGTTTAATCCCGGTTTTTATCAGCCTTATCCCTGTTTTTAGGGAATGGCTCCATCCTATCCCGGTTTTTATCATCCTTATCCCGGTTTTTATCGTCCTTATCCCCGTTTTTATCATCCTTATCCTGGTTTTTATTATCTTTATCCTGGTTTTTATTGTCCTTATCCCGGTTTGTAGGGAATGGCTCCGTTTTATCCCAGTTTTACTCATCCCGGTTTTTTGGGAATGGCTCCGTTTTATCCCAGTTTTTATCATCCTTATCCCGGTTTTTAGGGAATGGCTCCATCCTATCCTGGTTTTTCTCATCCTTATCCTGGTTTTTAGGCAATGGCTCCATCCTATCCCAGTTTTAATTGTCCTTATCCTGTTTTATTTGGGAATGGCTCTGTTTTATCCCGGTTTTTATCGTCCTTATCCCGGTTTTTAGGGAATGGCTCTGTGGTATCCCGGGCAGTCACTCTGCCATCCCCAGCACGCAGCCCCCGCCTCCCGGCTGGCTGCAGCTCTGGAACAGCTCCGGCCCCGTTCCGCTCCATCCCCGGACAGTGCTTTGCTCCAGCACCGCGCTTTGCTCTGCTCCGTCCCCGAGGAGCTCTTTGCTCTGTCCTGGGGAGCTCTTTGCTCCGCTCTCCCCTGTGGCCCCGCGCTTTGCTCCGCTCCATCCCCGAGGAGTGCTCTGCTCCGTTCTCCCCTCCAGCACCGCGCTTTGCTCTGCTCCGTCCCCGAGGAGCTCTTTGCTCTGTCCTGGGGATCGCTTTGCTCCGCTTTCCCCTCTAGCCTCGCGCTTTGCTCCGCTCCATCCCTGGGGAGCGCTGTGCTCCTCTATCCCCTCCGGCCCCGCTCTTTGCTCCGCTTGTCCCCGGGAGTGCTTTGCTCCTCTCTCTCCTCCCCGCTCCGTCCCCGGGAGCTCTTTGCTCCACTCTCCCCTCCAGCACCGCGCTTTGCTCTGCTCCGTCCCCGAGGAGCTCTTTGCTCTGTCCTGGGGAGCGCTTTGCTCCGCTCTCCCCTCTGGCCCCGCGCTTTGCTCCGCTCCATCCCCAGGGAGCGCTTTGCTCCGCTCTCCCCTCTGGCTCCGCGCTTTGCTCCGCTCCATCCCTAGGGAGCGCTGTGCTGCTTTGCTCCTCTCTCTCCTCCCCACTCCGTCCCTGGGGAGCATTTTGCTCCTCTCTCTCCTCCATCCCCAGGGAGCGCTTTGCTCCTCTCTCCCCTCCGGCCCCCCACTTTGCTCCACTCTCCCCTACGTCCCTGGGGACTGCTCCCCTGCAGCTCTCCCGTTTTGCTCCGCTCCGTCCGCTGCTCCTCTATCCTCTCCGGCCCTGCTCTTTGCTCCTCTCTCCCCTCCGGCCCCACGCTTTGCTCCGCTCTCCCCTCTGGCTCCGCGCTCTGCTCTGCTCTGTCCCTGAAGATCGCTTTGCTCCTCTCTCCCCACCAGCCCTGCTCTTTACTCCTCTCTCTCCTCCGGCCCCGCTCTTTGCTCCGCTCCTTCCTCAGGGATTGCTTTGCTCCTCTCTCTCCTCCGGCCCCGCTCCGCTCCGTCCTCAGGGAGCGCTTTGCTCCTCTCTCCCCTCCGTCCCCGGGGAACGCTTTGCTCCGCCCTCTCCTCTCCAGCCCCGCACTTTGCTCCGGCCCCTCTCCGCTCCGCCCCTGGGGAGCGCTTTGCTCCGCTCCATCCCCGAGAGTGCTTTGCTCCTCTCTCTCCTCCCCGCTCCGTCCCCGGGGAGCGCTTTGCTCCTCTCTCTCCCCTCCGGCCCTGCTCCGCTCCATCCCCTGGGGAGTGCTTTGCTCCGCTCCATCCCCGGGGATCGCTTTGCTCCTCTCTCTCCCCTCCGGCCCCTCTCCGCTCCATCCCCTGGGGAGTGCTTTGCTCCGCTCCATCCCCGGGGATCGCTTTGCTCCTCTCTCTCCTCCCTGCTCCATCCCCAGGGAGCGCTGTGCTCCGGTCTCCCCTCCGGCCCCACACTTTGCTCCGCTCTATCCCCGGGCAGCGCTTTGCTCCGGTCTCCCCTCCAGCCCCGCGCTTTGCTCCGCTCGGTCCCTGGGGGGCGCTTTGTTCCTCTCTCCCCTCCGGCCCCGCTCCTCTCCATCCCCGGCCCTGCGCTTTGCTCCGCTCCATCCCCGAGAGTGCTTTGCTCCATCCACCCTCTTCTCCCCGCTCTGTCTCCAGGGAGCGCTGTGCTTCTCTCTCCCCTCCGGCCCCGCTCTTTGCTCCGCTCCATCCCCGGGGAGCGCTGTGCTCCGCTCTCTCCCCTCCGGCCCCGCGCTTTGCTCCTCTCCGTCCCCCTGGGAGCCTTTTGCTCTGCTCTCTCCCCCAGCCCCGCGCTTTGCTCTGCTCCGTCCAGGGGGTGTGCTTTGCTCCGCTCTCTCCTCTGGCTCCGCTCCACTCTGCTCCGTCCCCGGGCAGCGCTTTGCCCCTCTCTCCCCTATGGCCCTGCGCTTGGCTCCGCTCTCTCCTCCGTCCCCGGGGAGCACTTTGCTCCTCACTCTTCTCCCCGCTCCGCTCTGTCCCCGGGGAGCGCTTTGCTCCTCTTTCTCCCCTCCAGCCCCGCACTTTGCTCTGCTCCATCCCCGGGGGCCGCTTTGCTCCATATCCGGGGAGCGCTCTGCTCTGCCCTCCGGCCCCGCTCCTCTCCATCTCCGGGGATCGCTTTGCTCCTCTCTCCCCTCCGTCCCTGCGCTTTGCTCCATCCCCGGGGAGCGCTTTGCTCCTCTCTCTCCTCTCTGGCCCCGCTCCGCTCCGTCCCTGGGGAGTGCTTTGCTCCTCTCTCCCCTCCGGCCCCGCTCTTTGCTCTGCTCCATCCCCGGGGAGCTCTTTGCTCCTCTCTCCCCTCCGGCTCCACTCTTTGCTCCGCTCCATCCCCGGAGAGTGCTCTGCTCCGCTCTCTCCCCTCCGGCCCCACTCTTTGCTCCACTCCATCCCTGGGGAGCGCTTTTCTCCGCTCCATCCCAAGAGCTCTTTGCTCCTCTCTCCCCACAGCCCCCCCCGCTTTGCTCCTCTCTCCTTTCCAGCCCCGTGCTTTGCTCCTCTCTCTCTCCTGCAGCCCCCCTGCTTTGCTCCGCTCCATCCCCGGTGATCACTTTACTCCTCTCTCCTCCGGCCCCGCTCCACTCCATCCCCGGGGATCACTTTGCTCCTCTCTCCTTTCCAGCGCCGTACTTTGCTCCTCTCTCTCTCCTGCAGCCCCCCTGCTTTGCTCCGCTCCATCCCCGGGGAGGGCTTTACTCCTCTCTCCCCTCCAGCCCCGTACTTTACTCCTCTCTCTCCCCTGCAGCCCCCGGCTTTGCTCCGCTCCATCCCTGGGGATCACGTTTCTCCTCTCTCCCCTGCAGCCCCTCCACTTTACTCCGCTCCATCCCCGGGGATCACTTTGCTCCTCTCTCCCCTCCGGCTCCACAGTTTTCTCCTCTCTCCCCTGCAGCCCCCCGCTTTTCTCCGCTCCATCTCCAGGGATCGCTTTGCTCCTCTCTCCCCTCCAGCCTCGCGCTTTACTCCTCTCTCCCCTGCAGCCCCGCGCTTTGCTCCTCTCTCCTCTCCATCCCCGGGGTTCACTTAGCTCCTGTCTCCCCTCCGGCCCCCCGCTTTGCTGCGCTCTGTCCCCAGGGATCACTTTGCTCCGCTCTCTCCCCTGCATCCCCCCGCTTTGCTCCGCTCCGTCCCCGGGGATCACTTTGCACCTCTCTCCCCTCTGGCCCCGCCCTTTGCTCCGCTCCATCCCGAGAGTGCTTAGCTCCTCTCTCTCCCCTGCAGTCCCCCCACTTTGCTCCACTCCATCCCCGGAGAGCGCTTTGCTCCTCTCTCCCCTCCAGCCCCCCCGCTTTGCTCCGCTCCATCCCCGGGGAGGGCTTTGCTCCTCTCTCTCCTCCAGCCCCGTACTTTACTCCTCTCTCTCCCCTCCAGCCCCGCTTTGCTCCCCTCCAGCCCTGTACTTTACTCTCTCCTCCAGCCCCTCCACTTTGCTCCGCTCCATCTCCAGGGATCACTTTTCTCCTCTCTCCTCCGGCCCCGCTCCATCCTGTCCTGGCCTCGCTCGCTCCCGGCAGCCGCCGCAGCCTCCTGGCCGCCTGCCCGGCAAGCGGCGATCCCGACCCCGCTGGCCCCGCCGGCGAGACTGGGGGCCGGAACCCGGCTCCTGGGAGGGCACCGAGCCAAATTCTGATCCCAGAAATGGCACGGAGCCAGGGTCTGACCCCACAGATGGCACGGAGCCCAGGTCTGATCCCACAGATGGCACAGAGCCAAATCCCGATTGTTTGGGATGGCAAAAATCCATATCCCGATCCCTGAGCTCAGCGCATCCCGATTCTGCCGTAATCCCGACCCCGATGGCCCCGACAGATGGGCTGAGAGTGGAATCGGC